>NC_068404.1:32738341-32765841 GCF_023724105.1 Carassius gibelio
CTTTAACTTGTTTTTACATTTTATTTTATTATTGTTCATGAAAAAATAAAAAAAAAATTGACATTTTTCTTTTTATGTTGCACAAGATTCAACCAAATGTTATTAAATGAGTTGAATATATATATGTGTTATATATATAATAGTTAGATGTGTGAATCCTCTGAAGCAGTGTGTCTCTCTCTCTCCAGACGTGCTCTGTTCGTATCTGGGATTCTGAGCAGTTCAAGCTACACAACACCAGCAGATCTGATTAAACGCTCTCCTAATGAACCAAGCTGATGCCTGATGCTTGCGGTTCAGTGTGTGTGAACCAGCCTGGATGATGTCTTATTAATATAGAAGATGACTGTGAGGTGTGTGTGGTGACACAGAAGACATTAACACACACTCCAGCGTTTCTACAAGTCTTCAAACTCAGAAATCTTACAAAATAAAGACTGAAAACATCTTCAATCAGAGCAGAACCAATAGATTTATAAAGTCGTGGCATTAAATGTTGAATGCAATGCAAAACAATCTCTTCATCAGTGTTTTTGTCTTGTTCTTGCTCAGATCGAGACACACATTTAACACACGAAGTCTTGCTTTCTGAAAACCTGCAGGATTAAACACAACACATCTCTGTCAGTGGGGCATACATCTGTTCTGGTTTAATCACAAACTCAGAAATTCTCAGAAAACAAGACTTCTTATCTTGCCATGTTTAGTGTCTCTGTAGGAATCTCAAACAAAATCCCTAATTGAAGCACTTTATCTAGTTTCTGAATGAGGAACTGATGGAGATCTGGAGGAAGTGTGTTTCAGACTAAACTGATCAATGTTTTCAATGTTTTCTTTGCTCGGTCTTCAACAATATTAAACTGACCTTCATCAGACACACAGTAAAACACACTCGGATCAATGTAATAAACATGTAATAAACAGGACAGAGATTAGACATCTTCTAAAAGCCAAACGATGTGTGTGTGTGTGGATGCTTGATGTGTGTGAGATGTTCTGTGGTCCATCTCTGACGGAGAGCAGAGCTTTGATTGACCGTCTGTTCTGAAGACATCATCTTCATCTTCATCTTCTTCATCCTCATCTTCATCACTCGGAGCGGAGCGGAGGATGGACGTCAGCCGCTGATCCTGGATCTGTTTCCTGGGGTTAGATCTGGACTCTCTCTCTCTCTCTCTCTCTCTCTCACACACACACACACACAATAACAAATACATTTAATAAAAGCTAATAGATTATTAATATAAAATTACTCTCAATGAAATATATGTAACAAATTACTGATTTGATCTCACATGAAATGAGCTGTTTAGAATATGTTTTAAAGGTTTTATGACGGTACACAACCAGTCAAATGTTTTTGAACCGTAAGATTTTAAGACAAGAAACCCTTAGTCCCAATGAGATGGAAAATAGCAATGAATTAATCTCGGTGAGGAGTAAACGGTAAATGTATAACAGTGATGCACGATATATATCAGCCACCATATCGTTATCGGCCGATAAATGATCAGATTCATGATATCGTCAGATTTCTCAGACATCATCTTTCAGATATAAAGATTGATCAGTTTTCAGCCCAAATCTTCATGAGTGCATCTCTAGTATAGAAGATGTTCACAGTTCAGTTCTTCTGTAGGAAAGACTAAAGACTAATTAAAATCCTCTCATTTACTCGTCCTCATGTGGTTTCACATTTATTATGAGCATGAGTTTTCTGAAGACTTGACTTTCCTTTTATCAACTCAAACTACCGAGATGTTCCTCTAACTATCTTCTATGTTATATATATATATATATATATATATATATATATAAATAATGTAGTTGAACATTTAAAACTAAAACCGTATAATACAATATGTGAAGTAAACTCATGTAAATATGAAAACTGATAGTGTGGACATTAACACTAGTGGAGCATGTGGTGTTTCCTTGATCTAGTTCTGAATCACATCTTTCAGTGTTTAACAGATCCAGTAAACGTGTTGATTTAGGGATGTGTGCTGGAGAACGAGACAGAAGTACAGAGGAAGAACTTGTTTCTGCAGCGTAACGCTTGATCTGTACTAGACACACACTCTTCCAGAGGAGACTCTTCATCACTAGTGAGAACAGACCTGGTGTGTGATACGAGGACACCTGATCATCTCAGATCTGTGACGCTCCACTGTGTGCGGTGATCTAATACAGACTCAGATCAGATCCTGTACCATCACACCGGAGTCTGAGCTGCTGAACCAACCATCACAGCGTTTAAACCGCTATTAGCTGCACAGACGCTCCGTTTACTCTCTAGACTGATCTAGATACTCACACACGACACACAGCTCATCAGACAAGAAATAAACCAGCCACAACAGAGTCCTTTCATGTTTTTATTCCAACAGGTACGAAGAGAAACTTAATTTTCATCCACATTTACAGTCTGAAGACCTGCAAACACACACAGAAAGCAAATAGAGAGGATTAAAGAGATGAAGATCTGCCTCAAACACACAGAGTATGAACATCAGAAGAGATTAAACCACATTATCATGAGGAACATCACATGTTTCCACTGCTGCATAAACACAACAGACTATAACACAACTGGGACTTCTTCTATTCCAACTTTATAACACACAGATAAGTTTCAATCTCACAACTGATAAAGAGAATAGGTGTCATAACTGAGTATTTGTCAGAACGGAGTTAGGATGGCTGTGTTTTCCTGCGGTTGTAAGGTTATATCCCTGTATTCAGAGTGAATGATGATGTGAAGAGTCTGATCGCTCACCTCTGTGTGTGGTGACGGGGACGTATGTGACCAGCGTGTACAGCTTGTTCGGGGAGTCCTCGTCCTCATTACGCTTGCGGGACAGACGCACACGCATGCGGTACGGCACGTTCCTGCACAACACACACACACACACGTTATAACACAGATCCACAGCAGTCATCGGGACCAGACTCACTCACTGGACACACACACACACACACACACACGTGACGGTCAGCCCCGCCGCAGCACTGGTCACTCACCGGACACACACACACACACACACTCTCTCTCACACACACACGTGACGGTCAGACCCGCCGCAGCACTGGACACTCACCGGACACACACACACACACTCTCACACACACACACGTGACGGTCAGACCCGCCGCAGCACTGGTCACTCACCGGACACCTTTGGCCCACACAGCCTTGTTGAGACGGGTGTCGATGCGGACGTCAGGTGTGCCCATCTCCTTCACCGCAAACTTCCTGATCTCCTTCAGCGCACGGGGAGCTCTCCTCTTGAAGGAGCTGCAGGAGGAGCAGCAGTTTAAGGGTTAATTCACACAAAGATGAAGACTAGCGTGTGTTGTTCTCACCCTACAGGTGTTACAGGTGTGTGTGACTTCTGTATTTAACAACATACAGGTTCTTCAACGCTTTATAACATCAGTGAATGGGTGTTATTTTCCAGAAGTCCAATAAAGCACATCCATCCATAATAAACCAAGCGTCTCAGAGCTCGGGGGGAGGATGACGGCCTCCTGAAGCACAAACATGATATCAGAGAAATATCTGATCTCTGTAAACACCTGAATCATTCTGACAAGCCATGACTTCCTCCCATGGAGGTGCTTCATTGGACTTCTGACAAACACCCATTCACTGCCATTATAAAGTGTGGAAGAACCAGGATGTTTTTAACTCTGAGAGGTGGTCACATACACCCTGGACGCCCGGAGGGTGAGGAATCCTGCTCTAGAGCTGATTTTAGGGTGATTTAACCCCTCGAGGACTCACACTCCATGGATGCGCTTGTGGATGTTGATGGTGTACTCGCGGGTCACCACCTCGTTGATGGCCGAGCGGCCCTTCTTCTTCTCGCCCTTCTTAGGTGCCATCTGAACACAAGCACACAGAGGATCACACAAGTGCACTTCTGTAACATGACCTTCTGCACTGATTTAGTTCTTATCATACTAAACATGATTTATCTTATTAGCTAAGTGTACTAAAGTGAACAAGTTTGGGACACCGTGAATATGAACTAAACGTGCTCTTAATATGCTGTCTGTTTACAGTCTATTAGAGCTCGTGTTCCTGTGGCTCAGTGCTAAAGGTTGTGGGTTCGAGTCCCAAGGAACACGTTAGGTACAATGTTTTGCTTGAATGCACTGTAAGTCGCTTTGGATAAAAGCATCTGCTAAATGCATTAATTTATTCATTTACACACTAGTAACTTGCACTACACAACCCATCATGCACTGCACGCGAACACACTGCAGTCTGTTACCAGAACCACCAGTAAACTTCATCATAATCAGTTCACAACACAAGCATTCACACACATCCATCTTTACTGACGCAGTCTGTCACTACACATCTGATAAACACGGTTTACTCTGGTAAAACTATCGGTTTATTTAGTAATTTACAGTCTCTCCGCCGTTTCGCGGGTTCCTCATATGTCCGTCAGAGAGCGACGGTTCGACACTAACGGTCTTTAATCGCTCACATCGGAGTTTAAAACACCACAAACATCATCAGAGTGATTGATAACGTGTCTTTACACTCAAATGCGACATTACATTGAATTATAAGTGATGAATAACACGGATGATACTGGATTTATAATCGACGAACGAGAGGAAGATACTCACTCTGAACGGAGGATGAGGGAAAGGAAGAGCGGTGGATTGTGGGACACATACAAGGCGGAGGACACATTCACATCCGGGTCATTCGACTGTTTTACGTTCTCATTTTGTGCAGTTTTTGTATATAACGCATGCAGAACATAATTTTACGTTTGCACTTATAAAAAAACCCATTTTTTTAGTGAACGCTCTATGTGATTTTATAAGTTCGATTTGTATTCCATATCGATTGAACTACATCTCCCATAATTCCGTTCGCCGCACAGGAAGCTCTCGCTCACAGACAGCGGCGACGGTTACAAGTGAAGAAGTGAAGGATTTATTCAGATTGTCGAAAATAGTTTTTGTTAAATAATTGAATGATTACCGTGTATAATCGGTCATATACCCGTTCTATCAGCGCGTGTGTTCTCGGTGGATATTCCCGATCCCGCGGAAGGATTAGATGAACCCCTCTCAGGTAACGCTAATGTTTTTGTCTCAAAACACACCGAGTTCACCACATAGACAGAGCTGTTAGCCGTTAACTTCTGAAACATGGGCTTATAATCAGTGTTATAATCAGGAATCAGTGTTCATATCATGTAACAATAATAATAAATAATAATAATCCACTTCTGTCGTCTGCTTGATAGTTTAGTGTTTTATCCAGTTAAAGCTCTTCTAGTGTAAATGTAGAAACACTTCACGTGAGTTTTTCTGTCAGATCTTTCTTGATTTTGATCAAGTAAAGGTCAGAATAACTGCAGTAATATCTCCAGATGAACTCAGCTCAGCTGTACTTTGATGACAAAAATCATGAGGATATTAAGTAAAGATCACGTTCCACGAAGATATTTTGTGCACTTCTTACTGTATATATGTGTGTGTGTGTGTATGTGTGTGTGTGTGTGTGTGTGTGTGTGTGTGTGTGTGTGTGTGTGTCTGTCTGTCTGTCTGTGTGTGTGTGTGTGTGTGTGTGTGTCTGTGTCTGTGTGTCTTTGTGTGTGTGTGTGTGCAGTGTTGCGGTTGATCCACAGGCTGGTCTGAGCGCAGCATCATGACTCTGGCTCCTAAAGAGCTGTCCAATCTGCTGGGCATCATGTCAGACGAGGCGTGCAGCAACAGCTTCGAGCAGCTGTCCACAGCCTTCCACCACTGCTTCGGTAAAGCGGATCACTTCGGTGTGGGCTCAGTTCTGGTGATGCTGCTTCAGCAGCCGGACCTGCTGCCCAGTGCTCCTCAGCGGCTGACCGCTCTCTATCTGCTGTGGGAGATGTACCGCACCGAGCCGCTGGCCGCTAACCCCTTCGCCGCGGTGTTTGCTCACCTGCTGAACCCGTCGAGCGCCGCAGACGAGCAGGACACACTCTCAGGTAGATGCTCTACTCTGATAATAGATCAGTTTAATGATTATTAGAACGATTCCACTGAATAATCTAAAGACTTTAATCATTGATTATTTCACTGATTTGATCTCTGCTGTAAGACACACATCTTAATGTTTGTGTCCAGGCTTCCTGCCCCCCATCACGCTGCCGGAGAAGTACTTCCTGTCTCAGCTGATGCTTGCACCGCCGCGAGACCTCTTCAAGAAGACCCCGAGACAAGTGTCCAGCATGGACATGAGCTCCACACCACAGACCATAGACATCAGCGGACTGCAGCTGGCACTCGCCGGTACTCACACACACACACACACACTGCGACACGCTTCTCTACAGCTTACACTGCCAGACTCTCTGTGTGCATACACCTCACACTAACACTAGCTCCCACAGACGTCAGTGACCTAAAGCCATCACTAGCTCGTGCAGGGAAGGAGACAAACTCATCAGGAGTGATAATAGAGACCGCTTTGAACCCCCTTCTCCCACAGAGAAAAAAGTGAAAAGTCAAAACAAGAAACAAAGGAAAGTGCTGCTCCTGATGGCACACCCCAGACAGCAGAACACATTTTTATATTCATTTCTGTTTTCAAACACTTGTACTATTGCCCACTTATTAGTTAGATAATTGGAATATACAGGTGCTGGTCATATAATTAGAATATCACGAAAAAGTTGATTTATTTCACTAATTCCATTCAAAAAAGTGAAACTTGTATATTATATTCGTTCATTACACACAGACTTATATATTTCAAACGTCTATTGCTTTTAATTTTGATGATTATAACTGACAGGAAAATCCCAAATTCAGTATCTCATAAAATTTGAATATTACTAATGACCAATAAAAAGAAAGGATTTTTAGAAATCTTGGCCAACTAAAAAGTATGAACATGAAAAGTATGATCAAGTACAGCACTCAATACTCAGTTGTGGCTCCTTTTGCCTGAATTACTGCAGCACTGCGGCGTGGCATGGAGTCGCAGGGCTCCAGACTGCGACCAAATGGTCGCATTTTGCGACCAAATTTTGAAAGTGTGCGACTGAATTTTACATCCAGTCGCACATGTGCGACCAGTAGATTTGCACACGCACGCAAACACACACACACACACACTTGTACACATACTAATGAGACGCGAGCACACACTCCTGTGTGTGAGGCGGAAAATGCGTGTGAGAAGAACAGGGAATGGCCACTGTAAGTGGCTAAAATGTGTGGAGGGGGAGGGGCCTAGAGATAATCGAGTGCGCGTAAACATCTGTGGGAAGGAAACAAAGACAAATATCATCACAACCTGATATGTGCGTGCATCTGAGCTATGAGCAAGCGAACTATTGATTCGTTCTTCTGACCTGCGGCTAGTGTACCAGTGCCAGAGTCTACAGTGTCACCGTCAGATGATGATTCAGAGTCAGAGGTTGGTGTGGCTAAAAAAGTCATAGGCAAATGCTAAGGGCGCAACTCATCCATAGGGGCGCCAGAATGAGTGAACGAATGAGTTTTTATATATATATATTTTTTTTTTTTTATAATAGGCTACTATTTAAAAACCATTAATTCGAAACACTTCCAAATAAAGCAAATCTTCAATCTTCCCCCGCCCATCGAGTGCATGAAGTGTGTCAGAAACAGAGTGCGCGCACGATCAGTTGTTGGTAATTTGTTGTGTAGCGTGCCCGACGCCGCATCCAATGTAGACAGCACTGCTTCTGTTAACACACAGCTCGTAGAAACGGGCCTGGCGGCTCGCGCCCGTTCTAGACACGGTGAAAGTTTCCTGATTGTGACGGAAGGCCGAATTTACATGACACATTATAAATGAGCATAGTCTGCGATAGATACAGTGCCAAAAAGAAGAGAAGAGGATAAAGACAGAGGTAAAGAGATGGAGTGAAAGAACAATTTATTGCATAGGAGTAAGATACTATAATTTCATGGCAGTTATTTTTACCTTAAACTTAATGTTAGCAGTTGTTCTGAGTCCCCAGACTGTGATTTTGTACAATCAGTTTTAAGACGCATTTTTTATTATCACTTTTTGTTTTGTTTTTTGTTTTTTTTTTACTCTACAGTTGTGCAGTTTTGGGGGGATACAGTACAGGCCAAAAGATGGAAACATTACTATTTTTAATGTTTTTGAAAGAAGTTTCTTCTGCTCATCAAGCCTGCATTTATTTGATCAAAAATACAAAAAATAATAATAATATTGTGATATATTATTACAATTTAAAATAATTTGTTTTCAATTTATTATACTTTACATTATCATTTATTTCTGTGATGCAAAGCTGAATTTTCAGCATCATTACTCCATTCTTCAGTGTCACATGTGACATCCAGTCCATCACATGATCCTTTAGAAATCATTCTAATATGATGATTTATTATGAGTGTTGGAAACAGTTCTGCTGTAATGTGTGTGTGTGTGTGTGTGTGTGTATATATATATGCTAAAGCATGAACACAATGACAGGGTGAAATGGGCTGTGATGCATGGGGCGCCAGGTAAAATCTTGCCTAGGGCAGCAAATTGGTCAGGGCCGGCCCTGGTCCACACTCACCGTTTTCGAGAAGACTGGCTGTAAGAATTCAGATACTGAGGTACTACAAGCATTAGAACTACCTTTCACCAAATACAAAAGCCAGCTCGACCTTCAAAGGAAGAATGGCTTAAAACTTAACGAAACATACAACAACGATACAGCATGCACACAAACTTTTTTACTATGCACATTTTTTATTCTGAGTGTATGGAATTTTGTTTACTATTTGTACTGTCATGACAGCGATGGTGCTGTCAGTTTACCTTGTTGCATCTTCAAAAGTGCAGAATAAAATGTGACACTGAATTTGAAACGGCACATTGTAATTTCTGCATCTATTATTAAAGTATTTATTAGTAATACAGTGGAAATTAGTAGATTTGGTTAGCATGTTGATTTACGGTGTGCGTCCCTACATTTTCTGGTTGTACCCCTAAAATTTTCAGTTGGGGGCCACTGTGCTCCTAGTGAAAAAAGTTAGTCTGGAGCCCTGAGTGGATCAGTCTGTGGCACTGCTCAGGTGTTATGAGAGCCCAGGTTACTCTGATAGTGGCCTTCAGCTCCTCTGGGTCTGGTATATCACATCTTCCTCTTCACAATACCCCATAGATATCCAATGGAGTTAATGTCAGGCGAGTTTGCTGCCCAATTAAGAACAGGGATACCTTAAACCAGGTCCTTAAACCAGGTACTGGGAGCTTTGTCACTGTGTGCAGGTGCAGAGTCCTGCTGGAAAATGAAATCTCCATAAAGTTGGTCAGCAGCAGGAAGCATGAAGTGCTCTAAAACTTCCTGTTATACAGCTGTGTTGACCTTTGACCTCAGAAAACACAGTGGACCAACACCAGCAGATAACATGGCACCCCAAACCATCACTGACTGTGGAAACTTTACACTGGACCTCAAGCAACGTGGATTGTGTGCCTCTCCTCTCTTCCTCCAGACTCTGGGACCCTGATTTAACCCTAAATTAACTTTCATCATGACCTTTTGTGTCTTGCCCTCCTTGTACAAGGTGTCAATGGTCGTCTTTTGGACAACTGTCAAGTCAGCAGTCTTCCCCATGATTGTGTATCCTATTGAACCTTTTCACAATATTCTAATTTCCTGAGATACTGAATTTTGTTATTTTCCTTAGCTGTCAGTTATAATCATCAACATTAAAAGAAATAAACCTTTGATGATATTCTAATTATATGACCTGTATTCCAGAGATGTGTAATGATCACATGTGCTGTGTGTTTCTCTGGTTCAGAGCGTCAGTCGGAGCTGCCCACTCAGAGTAAGGCCAGTTTTCCCAGCCTGCTCAGCGATCCCGACCCAGACTCCTCCAACTCCGGCTTCGACAGCTCCGTGGCCAATCAGATCACAGAGTGTCTGGTGACCGGCCCGCGGCCCGCTCTGGAGAGTGAGTGTGACGCTGTCTCTGATGTGTATTAAACAAGAATAAACATTTCCTCACGATTCACCCACATCTCATCCAAGATGAGCAAGTCTTTCTTTCTTCAGTCACAAAGATATTACGTTTTTTGAGGAAAACATTTCTCCATATAGAGTACTTCAGTGCTGATCAGTGCATAGAAGGTTAAAATGCAGTTTACATTGAATTTGAACAGAGCTGTTTCTGACCACTGAGAAGTTTTAACCAAAGTATATTATAGACTCATAATTTGTGGAAAATGGGCATCTGGTGACCCCTCAAGAAGCTTAATTTGTTTTCATCAGAAAAAGCGAGACATGTGGTTTGCCTGCAGCTGAAGCTCTGCTCATGTGTGTGTCAGGTCACTTCCGTCCCGAGTTCATCCGTCCTGCTCCGCCGCTGCTGGTGTGTGAGGACGAGCTGTCGTGGCTGAACCCGTGTGAGCCGGATCACCGCATACAGTGGGACCGCTCCATGTGTGTGCGCAGCGGAACCGGCCTGGAGATCAAGCGCATCATGGTCAAAGCCTTCAAGAGTCCTCTATCAGCAGCACAGCAGACACAGGTCAGACCCACAGACTGATCCTCAGCTCCTCTCACCCCAAACACCAGAGATTCACCTCTCACCCCAAACACAAGAGTCACCTCTCACCCCAAACACCAGAGATTCACCTCTCACCCCAAACACCAGAGAGTGACCTCTCACCCCAAACACAAGAGATTCACCTCTCACCCCAAACACCAGAGAGTGACCTCTCACCCCAAACACAAGAGATTCACCTCTCACCCCAAACACCAGAGAGTGACCTCTCACCCCAAACACAAGAGATTCACCTCTCACCCCAAACACAAGAGATTCACCTCTCACCCCAAACACCAGAGATTCACATCCTAACACTGTTTCTGTACCAGTTAAAGGGCTAGTTCACCCAAAAATCTAAATTATGTCATTAATGACTCCCTCATGTCGTTCCAAACCCGTGAGACCTCCGTTTATCTTCAGAACACAGTTTAAGATATTTTAGATTTAGTCCGAGAGCTCTCAGTCCCTCCATTGAAGCTGTGTGTACGGTCTACTGTCCATGTCCAGAAAGGTAAGAAAAACATCATCAAAGTAGTCCATGTGACATCAGAGGGTCAGTTAGAATATTCTGAAGCATCGAAAATACATTTTGGTCCAAAAATAGCAAAAACTATGACTTTATTCAGCATTGTCTTCTCTTCCGTTTCTGTTGTGAGAGAGTTCAAAACAAAGCAGTTTGTGATATCCGGTTCATGAACGAATCACTCGATGTAACCAAATCTTCTGAACCAGATCACCAAATCAAACTGAATCATTTTAAATGGTTCTCGTCTCCAATACGCATTAATCCACAAATTACTTAAACTGTTAACTTTTTTAATGTGTCTGACACTCGCTCTGAGTTAAAACAAACCAATATCCCGGAGTAAATCATTTTTTTTAACAATTAAATAACTTAAACAAGTGATATAAATGAATGAATGAATGATTAATGAACGAATAAATGAATAATTCAAGACAAGAAAATTCTTATTTACTGACAACTGCTGCTGTGTCTGTTAGCGATTGAGTCACAACACTGATAATAGCCAGATCATGTGACACTGAAGACTGGAGCTGAAAGTACATTACCCTGAACTCTCTCTCTGTGTGTGTCGTCAGCTGCTCGGAGAGCTGGAGAAGGACCCGAAGCTGGTGTACCACATCGGTCTGACTCCTGCTAAACTACCGGACCTGGTTGAGAACAACCCTCTGGTGGCCATCGAGATGCTGCTGAAGCTGATGTCCTCCAGTCAGATCACGGAGTACTTCTCTGTGCTGGTCAACATGGACATGTCTCTGCACTCCATGGAGGTGGTCAACAGGTGCGTCTGCTTCTCCGCTCAGGTCAAGGGTCAGGTCAGCAGATAACCTGAGCTCTGAGCGTGTTTGTTCTGTTCTCTGTAGATTAACCACAGCGGTGGATCTCCCTCCAGAGTTCATCCATCTCTACATCTCCAACTGCATCTCCACGTGTGAGCAGATCAAAGACAAGTACATGCAGGTGAACACACACCGCACACGGCCCATGATGCACCTGTGTGAGCAGCATGTTCAGACTCATTCGTTCAGTCAGACTCGTCTCCAGGGAATCATTATTAATTAACAGGGTTATGGAGTTGACTAGGTGTGCATCTGTATGAGATAGGTGACCAATAATGGCCATGACTGCATGAACTAACACTTCTACACTAGAGAGAGAGAGTGTGTGAGTCTGGAGTGTGTCTGAACCTCTAGCTGTTCATGTGCTGATGTCTTGTCTCCTGTGTGTCCTGAAGAACCGTCTGGTGCGTCTGGTGTGTGTGTTCCTCCAGTCCCTCATCAGGAACAAGATCATCAATGTTCAGGATCTGTTCATCGAGGTGCAGGCCTTCTGCATCGAGTTCAGTCGGATCCGAGAGGCGGCCGGTCTCTTCCGTCTCCTCAAGACTCTGGACAACGGAGAGATGCCGGCCGAGGGCAAGACGGCCAAATGAGTCCTGTGTTTCTGTTCTGACCTGTCCTCATCCCAAACGCTGTATTATTTCTCCATTAAACTGATGGTTACTTGTTTGTTCTCAGACCACCTGCTTCAGTTTGTGTCTGTACACTTCAGGAGATGCTGTTGTGATGAGTTTAAAGTTTAAAGATCCTGGTGAAATATAAGCTGTTTAAAGTGAGTGCTATTCTGAGAGCATCACCTCGAAGCCCAGATACAGCTTTAAAGCTCGGTTTAACTGACTGAGACACAGCGCTCTGAAATATTATTGATCAGGAATACTGTGTGAACTCCAGAAGTCCATAAACATCAGTGTGGTATTAGCAGAGTGAGTTAGGTTTCTTACAAATATTAAAAACATGTCTTTATGTTCTGTTTCTGGACTGGAGTGCTGTGGATCATTGTGATGTTTTTATCAGCTCATTCTGACGGCACCCATTCACTGCACAGCATCCACTGATAATAATAGATTCAAATAAAAAAATATCTTTTAATTTTATTCAATGGACCTGAGCTAACATTAGCAATGAACAGTTAGTTCGAGTCGGATCTTAGTAAGACGTCACCTCACAGTATGTTAGTAGAAAGAATCGTACAAAACACTGAGTTAAAAAAGGTTTTTATTTGCACATTCACTTCCATTTGAACATGTACATCAGACTGAGACATGACCGTATTCAGGATCTGAACAGCTAAAGCTAAACCAGGCTGAGCTTGTTTCCAAAGACACACACAGACATGACCTTTGACCTTTGCTGTAGCACGGGTTAAGCCTGAGGTTAACGAAGACGAGCGCATCATTCAGGGTTTTAGTGAATCTTCATGTCATATTTATCATTGATTTATTATTGATCTGAGTATTAATGAGCTGAGCAGAACTTCCTGTGGTTCTCCTGATGTCTGTGTGATGTGTGTGAACCCGTGACTGAGCAACAGCTCTAAAACATGAAGTCTGAAAGCGGTACTGTCCAGCGCTTCTAGATGTGTCTCATCCCTCGAGCCATGAGGCAGGCGAACACCGTCATCACCATCTTGGGCTTGACCTCCACCAGGTCCTCGGGCAGAGCATACACCCGCGCTCCGATCTTCCTGGCCATGGAGATGGCGTACCTGAGAACACAGGTGAGACTGATCTTAGACAGGGATCAGCTCCGGGATCACTTCTGAGATCATACCTCACTACTCAGACTTTCCTCTAATTCTGACTTATATTACTCTGTTCAGGGTTTTTCTCGCAGTACTGACTTTTTCTCGTAATTCTGACTTATAATGCTGAACTAGTATTTTGCAGTTTATATATCACAACTCTGACTTTTCTCACAAATATGAGTTTTTAAATTGCAGTTCTGAGTTTATGGTAATTCTAAGTTCATATTTCACAATTTGACTTTTGTCTAATGTCTATTCTGACTCTCAAAATACTGACTTTAAATCTCACAATTCTGACTTTACCTCACAATTTTAAGGTCGTAATTCTGACTTTGAAGAAGATTGTAGTCTTTTAAAGGAAACATGTTTTTCTGAGCGTCCCATTACTCCATCAGTTTAATGTTGATTAATATGCTAATGAGGAGTGACGTACTTTGCATTATTGAGCTTCTCTTCGTCTGTCAGGTCTTCTGTCTTGAGAAGGTCGTAGCGGATGGAGCCGGGCTGGATGGCATCAATCAGGTCCAGTACAGGCATGCTGGTGCTGATGGATCCGTCCTGCGGGATCAGAAGAGATCAGCTCAGTTCTGATAGAGAGGGAACGCATGTTTTCTTCAGGGTGAGCGTGAGCGTCTTACTTTAAAGCCGCTGATGGTGCCCTTGCCGGCCTGTGTGAGTGCGTCGTTCACCCAGGTCACGATGGTGTCGTCGTTCACCTTCTGCCCGTCGCCCAGATCCTCCAGGATGTTGAGTGTGTACCTGCAGACAGAAGATGAGCAGGCCTTCAGCAGTGTGTGGATCTCAAGTGTGTGAGTGTGTGTTTGTGTGTATCTGAAGCGTGTGATCACGTGTGTGTGTGTGTCTGACCTCCTCATGAGCTGCCAGAGCAGAGCGAGCGTCAGTGTCCGATTGCCTTCGTGTAGATCCTGACCAGCGATTCCCACCAGAGAGAACTTGGCCTCCTTCTTCCCCAGCTCCACTGCGTAGTTACAGTTCTCCAGCTGCAGCACACAATAATACAGTTACACACGTGTGTGTGCGTGTGTGTGTGTGTGTGTGTGTACGTGTGTGTTTTCATTTTATATAATAAATGAATATAATTATTTGGTTACATTTTATTCATTTTTAAGGTACTTTGGTCATTTAGCCCCCTATTTGATTTAATTTTATTAAATTGTTATTTATTTATTTCCATTTAGTAATTTTAGTGCTTAAGCTTAATCTAAATTACATTTTACTATTATAGTTAAAAAGATAAATTATATTTTTTGGAAATATTTTGATTTCGCTTCTATTTTTATCTTTTCAGTTTTCATTGTATATTTTTTATAATTTTATTATTGTCTTTTTTAAATTATTGTTTGGTTTTTATTTATTTTTATTTAATTTTAGTTCAGGTTTAATTTTTATTTATTTTATTTACAGTGAGTAATGTTTGTAGTGCTTCAGATTAAAATAAAAATAAATTAAGGAAACACATTTATGTATCATTAACATTAACTATGTCATAATATTTCCATTTACTTTATTTGAGCTTTACTTCAATTTATAGAATGTTGGCGGGAAACAAGTCTCTTCTGAATGAATTATCATTAGATAATTAATAAACTTGCAGAATCTTTTTTTTTCTGTGCTGTATGAAAGACAACGAATGTAGATGCAAAAAGTTATGCAAAATAAATGCTTTTGCTAAATAGCCAGCATAAAGAAGTGATGGAAATTAAAATGATAATTATTTAATTATAAATAATAAAAAAAAACATCTATCAAATATTTTATAATTATAAATATATATGTATAAAATATGTTTGTCTGTTTTGTTTTTCATCTTAAGTGTGTGATATTGTAATATAGGTGCTAGGTGGAGGTGAAGGCAGGAGTTCACTCGTTCTGCTCGTGTTTCTCTCTCGTGATGCACTTGTACCTTCTTCATGTTGCTGCCCAGTTTAGTATACGGTGGTTTGTTGACTTTGTCCCAGTCCACAGGAACCTTGATCTTCTCATAGAGCTGGAAGATGACCAGAGCATCGGACAGATCCCTGAAGAACACAGAGAACACAGTGAGCTCGAGCAGCACAGCGCCACCTGCTGGACACTAAACACACTACAGACTGCTCCAGAGAAACTCAAACTTTTCTCAAGTGTTGCATGGACACATTGTTGTGCTTACTGTGTTCTTGTGTCTGTATTGTGTGGCTTTCAGTTTTAGTTTAATAAGTAGTAATGTGTGGCCAGCTGAATTAAATTATGTGGAATCGGGGAGTATATATTATATATGTCCTCTAGTACTTCACTCTATTTCTATTCCAGGTGCTCTCTGGTGTTAACAAACAGACTTTCTTTCCTCTGTTAATACTCATTCAAGTCTCAACCTCATGGCCTTGCACCATTTCTTTAATTCAGAAACTAACATTAAAGCTGCGGTAGGGAACTTTTGACGCTCTAGCGGTTAAAAACAGAACTGCTTGCGTCTTGCGGAAGAACATCGTAGCCGGAACTACTTCTCTCTGTTTATGTCTATGAAGAATCACAAAGGTACTGGGTTACTCCGCCGCGGTACCCCCGAAGCAATCTAAAATAGTCCGAATATAAACACTTATTATAGATGTACCCTAGTGATTCAGGACAAGCCAAAAACACGGTTTGGAAAATGGATTCATGGTGTACTCGCTTATTATATACATTTTGTATACTTTGAAAACAAAAAAAAAGTTACGGAGCGCAGCTCTGATTGGTTGTTTCTTACCACTATCACTAGGGTGCACCTATAATAAGTGTTTATATTCGGACTATTTTAGATTGCTTCGGGGATACCGCAGCGGAGTAACCCAGTACCTTTGTGATTCTTCATAGACATAAACAGAGAGAAGTAGTTCCGGCTACGATGTTCTTCCGCAAGACGCAAGCAGTTCTGTTTATTAACCGCTAGAGCGTCAAAAGTTACCGACTGCAGCTTTAAGCTGAAACACAAAAGGATATATATATATATATATATATATTTTTTTTTTTTTAATAAATCATGAATATGTAGCAGTGTATATATTATATAAATGCTCCTCTCTACTCGACTTATGTTTATGGACACTGAATGTCTTTCCTGAGGTAAATGTCATCAGAGAAAAACTAATAAAAATGTAAATGATTTTGACCCTTAAACACAGTCCTGGATAAAATCAAAAGTTTCAGCAAAAAAATATCCTGGTTGTCGAAATTTCAATGCATCACTTAGCTCACTGCAGTGCTTTAGCATTCCCTAATGTATTTTTGATTAGTTGTTATAATTGACCGTTAATCATAGACATGTTATTCTGCTGTGTATGACACTCACACGTAGAGATGATTGACGCGTGGATTGACCCCCAGTGAGTTCATCCAGTTCCTGAAGGTTCGCTCCTCTCGGGTCTCTCCTGACACACATGAGAACATGATCACATCAGTTAACATCCTCTCTGGGAAACCTGAGCTGCAGCTTTACATTATATTAAAAGGATTCTTTGATGAATAGAAGGATCCAGGGATAGATGTATGGATATTTCTGAAATATTCTTTAGCTGATGAAAACAACTTCTGACCATCTTTCAGTTCCCGTTATTAACTTTCCATCATGTTTCCAAACCTGTATGATGTTCTGAAGGGGCTGAGAGTGTTTCGGTTTCCATTTACTTGAATGAAAGTCAAGTTAAAGTAAATGAAAGTGGATGGGAACTGAAATGGTTTGGTGGAAACCTCTAGTTTTGTGTTGAGCAGAAGGTTATGGAGTGACGGACTCACCCTCGATGGAGCTCCAGTCGATGTCCTGGTTCTCAGGCTTCTTCAGAGCCGGGTACTTGTTGAAGAGGTTGGCCACGTAGGCCAGATTGAGTTTGGGGTTTCCTCGCACCACGTCTGTGGCCGTGACGAACTGACGGCACCCGAGACGGTCGGCCTGCTCCAGCATACACTCAGCTCTCTTCAGGTCATCTTTCTCCTGTGAGGATGAGACGATCGTGTGTTCTCAGTGCTGTCTCAGTGTGTGTGTGTGTGTGTGTGTGTGTGTTAATAAAGAAACTGATGAGCGCTCTCCTCACCCGGATCCCAGACATGTCGATGGGGATGGGCGGGATGCCCTCCTCGTCTCCTTTGGGTGCCACCTGGTTCAGGATGTTGTAGTAGGCCTTGGAGTCCTTCAGACGACAGTACAGATGAGGTTATGAGTGCTGTCTGCATCACAACGCTTCCACACCATTGTGTCTGTGTCTGTGGTTCAGTGTCAGAGTGGTTACCTTGATGTCGGAGCTGAAGTTGTTGATCTTGGAGCAGCCGGCCTCCTCCAGGTGATAGTTAGCCCAGCGCAGGAGCAGCTCCTCAGGAGACAGCTTCACCAGATCCTCCAGAGTCTCTCCATCCCTGAGCAGAGCGATCAGAGCTGCACACACACACACACACACACACACACAGCATTCATTAGATCAACGTACATGTCGTTTACTCGACAGAAACACACAAACCATCAAAGTTTCCTAGGGTTAGTATTTGGTTCTTGTTTTTGTAGTAGTTTGTACCTTCATTCCTGCTGATTTCGATGTCGGCGAACAGGCCGATCTTGATGACTTGCCACAGGAGTCCCAGCACTAAATGCTGCCTGCCCTCTTTCAGGTCCTCTGCTCCGATGTTCACCACGTGGCAGCCGATGGCGGAGGCCGAGTTCAGAGCCAGGTTCAGATTCTCCTGCACGTTCACACACGAACACCAGCATTAAACCCAATAAAGCAGCAGTGAGAGAGACCAGCAGATGGAGGACGCACCTGGATGGTGAAGGGGGTCAGCTTCTTCTTGTTGATGGTTCTCTCGTCGATAGTGTCCGGCACAGACAGGTTGATCATTTTACTGCGAACAGAGCATAGACATATATGTGACCCTGGACCACAAAACCAGCCATAAGGGTCGATAAATCATCTCTCCATTGATGTCTGGTTTGTTATGATAGAACAGTATTTGTCTGAGATACAACTATTTGAAAATCTGTATTCTGAAGGTGAAAAAAAAATCTAAATATTGAGAAAATCATCTTTAAAGGGATTGTTCACCCAAAAATGAAAATGAGATGTTTATCTGATTACACCCAGGTCATCCAAGATGTAGGTGACTTTGTTTCTTCAGTACAACAGAAACTGAGATTTTTAACTCAAACCGTTGCAGTCTGTCAGTCATATAATGTGAGTGGATTTGATTCACAGCTTTGAGAGTCAAAAAACCTATCTCTCAGGTGAGCCACTGACACTCATAATTGAGATTGACTTGAGATAGGTGGCAGTAATGCTCTTATAAGTCTGCCATTCTCCATAAAGCAAGAAGAAGAAGAAGACGCATCACACGCTCAGAACAGTTCAGACATAGCTTGAATGAAAGATTCTTGCACAGACAGATCATTTAATGTCTTTATACATCAATTTACCGTCACGAGCTGCAGGGTTTAATTAGTTTTTTTGTGTATGTTTTTTGACTCTCATAGCTGTTATTCCCATCCACTACCATTATATGACTGACAGACTGCAACAGTTTCTGATGACTGCGTGTGTGCTGCAGGGACACACATGTCTGACAAGTGAAATACAGTTGTATTGAATGTAAAGGTGTTTCTGTGCTGCAGTACCAGAGCACAATGCCGTCGCCGACCGCGGTGAACAGATCGTCGGAGCTGGGATCCATGGGAAGAACATGCTGGCAGTCCGGATCCTTCTCCAGTGCTTTATTGACCCAGTTCACGAACGCCACCTTCTCCTCCTCTGCACACAGCACACAGAGCACAGTTAGAAAAACCTGGTTTTGAATCAAATCAAATCGAAGGTGTTTGTGTTGGTCTCACCGGAGTACGAGTGCTGTGTTCCAGACTGTTCCGAGGTGCCAGCCACTGAACAGATGCCCTCCTTCTTATTAATGGCTTTACGGAAGGTCTTGGCCACTTCTGAGCTCTTCAGGTCATGGACCACCTGAGGAAGAACGGGGTTTGCTTTATGTTTTTGCTTAAGACAAGAGCAGCCAGTGGAGTACAGGAGCTGTGACCTTTGACCTGACCTTGGCGAACTCGTCGAAGGTGATCTTCCCGTCCTGGTTGAGGTCCATGGTCCGGCTGAGCTCCTGGACGATCTCACGCACACGATATCCCGGCAGAGGCAGGTTCGCCGCCTTGAAGAGATCGGTCAGCTCATTGGTGCAGATGTGACCGTTACCGTCCACATCTGTGGGACAAGGTCAAAGGTCAGTACCAACACATGTTCTGAATCACTCTCATGAACTGACTCTTTTAATGAATTTCTCCCCCCCAAAAAAAACATTTAAATCTCTCAAATCCATTTGTAGATTTTGTTGTTTCAGTTTTCATTTTAGTTTTAATCTTTTTGTTTTGTATTTAGCTTTATTAGATTTTTCTACATCTAAAATTGAGATTAAAGTCATGATATTTTGACAATAAAGTCAAAATAGTTTGAAAATAAAGCCTAAATGTTTCGAGAACAAAGACGAAGTGTTTTGAGAATAAAGTCAAAATGTTTAAAGAATAAAGTCAAGATGTTTCGAGAATTAATTTGAAATTGCAAGAATCAAATCGAAATGTTTTGAGAATAAAGTTGAAAAGTTTAACGAATCAAATCGAAATGTTTTGAGAATAAAGTCAAAATGTTTAAAGAATCAAATTGAAATGTTTTGAGAATAACGTCAAAATGTTTCGAGAATAAAATTGAAATGTTTTGAGAATTAATTTGAAATTACAAGAATAAAGTCAAAATGTTTAGAGAATAAAGTCAAGATGTTTCGAGAATTAATTTGAAATTACAAGAATCAAATCGAAATGTTTTGAGAATAAAGTTGAAAAGTTTAACGAATCAAATCGAAATGTTTTGAGAATAAAGTCGAAATGTTTAAAGAATCAAATCGAAATGTTTTGAGAATAAAGTCGAAGTGTTTAAAGAATCAAATTGAAATGTTTTGAGAATAACGTCAAAATGTTTCGAGAATAAAATTGAAATGTTTTGAGAATTAATTTGAAATTACAAGAATAAAGTCAAAATGTTTAGAGAATAAAGTCAAAATGTTTAAAGAATAAAGTCAATATGTTTAAAGAATAAAGTCAAGATGTTTCGAGAATTAATTTGAAATTACAAGAATCAAATCGAAATGTTTTCTGAATAAAGTCAAATGTTTAAAGAATTAAATCGAAATCTTTTGAGAATAAAGTTGAAATGTTTCGAGAATTAATTTGTAAATACAAGAATAAAGTCAAAATGTTTAGAGAATAAAGTAGAAATGTTTAAAGAATAAAGTCAAAACATTTTGAGAATAAAGTAGAAATGTTTAAAGAATAAAATCGAAACGTTTTGAGAATAAAGTTGAAGTGTTTTCAGAATAAAGTTTACATTTTTTGAGAATGAATTTGAAATTACAAGAATAAAGTCAAAATATTTAAAGAATTAAAGTTAAAAGTGAAGTGACATTCAGCCAAGTATGGTGACCCATACTCAGAATTTGTGCTCTGCATTTAACCCATCCGAAATGCACACACACAGAGCAGTGAACACACACACACACACTGTGAGCACACACCCGGAGCAGTGGGCAGCCATTTATGCTGCGGCGCCCGGGGAGCAGTTGGGGGTTCGATGCCTTGCTCAAGGGCACCTAAGTCGTGATATTGAAGGTGGAGAGAGAACTGTACATGCACTCCCCCCACCCACAATTCCGTCCGGCCCGAGACTAGAACCCACAACCCTTCGATTGGGAGTCCAACCCTCTAACCATTAGGCCACGACTTCCCCATATTACAGGCTATCAATTTTTACATATCATGTGTTCCCGGGGAATCAAACCCCCAACCTTGCGCTTGCTTGCTTGCTAACACAGTGCTCTACCAGTTGAGCTACAGGAACACTATAAAGACAAAATGAATAAAGACAAAATGTTTAAAAAATGAAGTTGAAATGTTTCGAGAATAAAGTTGAAATGTTTTGAGAAATGTTATCATAATTTCGACTTTGTTCTCAAAATATTTGAACTTTTTTTATCGTAATTTTGACATTATGCTATTATACTACACTGTATACTAAATTATATTATACTAAAATACCATTTTCAGTTTTAGTAAACGATAGCAACACTGGTTTGAATCAGTGTAAATTAATCATGTTTACACTGTAATAAATAGCAATTTGATTAAAACTAAATTACTATTATTTTTTTAATGGAATGTGAATAAATGATTTGTGGAAAAGCACTAAAACTAAAAGAGTCATTAGCTGAGGAGGAATCGTTTAGAGGAATCAGATTTGAAGGAAGTTATTGATGAATCAGTCTGCTTCCTCTATTGTGTTTGACTGCTTCTCTTCACTCACCCACTTTACTGAAGGCCTCTCTCAGTTCCTCCATCTCCTCCGCTGGGATGTGTGATGTGCCCGCCATCTTCTGCTGTCTCAATAAATCACCTGTCAATCACAGACACAGAGTGTGTGTGTGTGTGTGTGTATCTGCTGCTGGAGATCTTCACTACACTGATAATGCAACAACACAATTTATCTTGCCGCACATTCTGCCGTCTGATTGGCCTGAGAGTGTTTTCTATAACAGTGTGAAGTGTGAAGATGAAAACATCCAGAGAAAGACTTGAGCAAGAGCTTCGCACCGGAAACACAGACAGCTGCTGTTGGTCTTCGAGTAACATCCTGTGGTTTGAGGAGGAGAAACTAGAACTACAGCTCAACATCAGCATAGGACACACTCGAGAACGACCAGCGCAGAGCAACGCCGGTGAATATTACTGTACTTCACAGCAGTTATGACAAGAGTGAACAACAGTGAATGAAACATTAGCAGATCCTGTGAACAGGAAACGTTTTTGAAATGTTGTGGCAGGGTTATGAACAAACGTTCTTCCAGGATCTTTAATAGAACATTTATTCAGAGTTCTCTGCTCTTTAATGATGTTCTCTAAATGTTAGCACAACATTATTCATACACTGTTCATGGAATGTGTAGTTTTGGAACGTTCTAGCTGGATGTTTATCTAGCATTTATTTTGTTTCTACTTCAGAATGTTCAGAACATTCAAAGGTAACGTTCCCATGATGATATGAAAAAATTAATCAATGTAACTTTTCATTTAAAAGTTTTTAACATTCAGAAAAAGAAAAGAAAAATGCATAACTTAAGACGTTTGTAAAACATTCTTAGAACTAATTTTTGTTATCTGGTTATCTGGTCTTTAAAAACTTTCTCAAAACATTAACAGAAACGAATTTATAAATCGTTCATGGAACTTTTTTTATTTCTGAAATGTTTGTCTAACATTTCTTAAATGTTATTGTTTCAGAATTTTCAGGGAAGTTTCAAAAGTAACGTTCTCACAATGTTTGCGAAATGATACAATGTAACTTTCACTTAAAACAGTTTAAAAACATTTAAAATACTAGATGTTTTTAGCATTTAGAGAACATTGAAATGTAATGTTTGCAAAAGGATCAAATGGAATGTTTACTAAACATTTTTAAAACATTAAAAAATACTGTCCATGTTGAACATTTGGAGGACATTCTGAAATCATGTTCTCATCACTGGGGATTATGGCAATGTTCAAACTCAGTTTTGTTGGGTTGGGTTTGTACTTCCTGCTCGTGAAGGTCTGAGATGTTTCTGAGAGATGAGTGAGATCCTCTGAACACATTAACAAATGCAGGAATATGTCAGTGATCATGGAGGAGGTTTAAAGCTAAAGTTTTTATATACTGAGAGAAAACTAACACAACTGTAAATCTGTTTTAAATAAGAGCTCATTTGTGTTTTGTTCATGTAAATCAGACAGACGCTCATATCAATGCGTTTAACATGCAAATACTGCTCTTTAAAGCGATGTCTGTTCACAGCAGTCAAACAATCAGGTACTGGTTTGCATCTTTTATGACACAGATAAGCGTTTTATTTTATCAGCACAAATGTTGCACTGAAAACTCCTTTATCTGTCTTTAAACACTTGAGCAACAGAACAACTGCTGCTTACTTCAGTATCGTTTCCAAATGTCTGTTTGCCATGTGCATCACATGCTCTGATCTTCCTCTTTCAGACATGTTTGTTTCACGCTGCCTGGCGATGGCCTAAATACTGATATATTGTGAATAATTGCTGCCACACATCAGAAACTGAAGTGTAGGTGTGAACGAAGCTTTAATGCTCAGAGATGAGAAAGAGCATATGCTGGAGATGGAGCTGCAGCTTTACATCAGAATGAATGCATTCGCTGCTCAGATCAACCACAGTTTCCTGTTTCACTTTAACAGCAGGGCAAAGCTTCACTTCTGCTTCAGATTACACTCAAAACCCCCCAACACTTATAAAACTGACACGTACATCACTGAACACACAGCGGCCCGAACCGCTCAGAGAACACGCAAAACATGACATTCAACACCAAATTAAGATTAACCATTCTGAACCGGCACTGAAGAAACACTGGTGTAGCATCTATTTAACTCCTAGTAAATTTCTATTATCCTAGTGAATTCCTAGTAAATTTAAAAAACAATTACAAAGAAATGATGAGTAACTCATAGAAAGATTAAAATAGTGTTTACTTGTAAAACACACTCCAATTTAGTTTTTCTACTTTATAATTTCACATTCAGTTCAATGTGTTATTTACCATTTCCTTTGTGAAATACCAATCATTTGTGAAATTTACGAGCAATTTGACTGAGTACTCCATTTTTTGTTCAGTGCAATGTCATGTGTAATAGAAAAACAAATTTAGTAAATTAAACGGCATTGCTGAATATAAGTATTTTTGCTATCAGCTGTTTGTATTCGACCACATGTCTGTATTTTGAAAGCTGTTGCATCAATATTAATCTAAACCTGAGAAGTCAAGAAACGAATGAAATGCATGAGAAATACGAACCTGCACAATCTTTATACATGTAAGTATAAAAGCTATGTCTGTGTTTAAGTAAGAACCGAAAGCTTGTGCGTTGATCTGGATCTCTGTGTTTAGAAGAGTCAGCATGAGTTCAGCTCCAGAGATGATCCGAGATGTTAGATGAGCTTCTCTTACCTGCAGACGGACGCTGGGCTTCAGGCTGTTTCTGAGTCTGGACGCGTTCAGAGGAGCTGCACCGACTCTATTCAAATGTGAGAGGAAGGAAGTGACTTACTGCGGCCTCCACAACACTCGAAACAGGAACACACACACTCCATGTCTTTATAAGGTAAAACACTTGACATCTGCACACTCAAACAAACATGATGGACGTCTGACAGCGTTTGACACACTTCTGAGATTTGACAGCGCAGAGCTTTGATCTTCTGAATGGATCCATTCAAGAACATAACCACACGTTTGGATCAACTAACGTTATCATTTAAGAATCAGCTTATGATCTGCTGCAGTTTTTTTCCACATTCAAATAGTCCTTCAGGTTTGTGTAAAAGGAAAAGTACAATCAAAACCAAAAATGTGCTGAAATGTGTTCATCCAAGATTAGGTGCATGAAATGGGTTAAATCTAGTAATATCTAGTCATGGTAAACTGCCAAGTATTTTCAGGTTTGCCAGATATATGTGGAAATAACCTGAGCCCAGTTACAGAGAACAGTTCACTTCCAGTTAATTGTCTGGAAATACCCATGTAGATGGACATATACAGTAATCTGTGTTGTGTCATGGACATCTCCAGCTGAAACACTGCTGGATGTGAGGACCAGTGGCTGGCAGACCCTTCACATGAACAGCAGAGCCAGCAAAGTTTCACAAAACAGCGACAAAAAAGTCTTAATATCATTGAACTCAAATATAGTTAGGATTATCATTACAGAACATCTAGATTATGTGTGCAACCCTTGTTCCCTGATGGAGGGAATGGAGACGTTATGTCACGGTGACATATGGTGATTTACCTGGAAGCCCCAATCATCTCTGAATTTCAGAGAAAACACCAGTGGAGTGTGGCCAGTGGATTGTGCATACCTGAGCCACTCCTCATGCATATGGGTGTAAAGAGGCAACAGGTGCATCCACTCTTCAGATTTAATTCTGTGGAGCAGAGAACTTGACCCTGATGAGGTCGTGGCATGGGGACACATCCTCTTCATTCCCTCCATCGGGGAACAAGGGTTACGAATGTAATCTGTTGGTCAATACCAGTTGTGTTGTGACAGCATACAGGGTCCATGGGAAGCTCCACGATCTGAGCCCCGTCACAGTCCTGCAGCGCTGCAAATGCTGGTTTCAGACAAAAGCTGCACCGAGGTTGTTACCTTCACAGTGCCCCAGAGCAAATCAATGACCCAGGCACCCACAGAGACCACAGGCGATCACACCGCTGACAGATATAGCCAAGACACTGCTCATTTCACCACAGACATCTCTTAACAGAAGGGATTTCGGCCTTCAATCAAAGTTTGCTTGAATTCTTCCTTATTTTTTGTATGGCTTGGCAGTAATTGGCAAGCAAGCCTTCCAGAGAAGGGCACTACAGAAGCTATATCGTACTCGTAGTGAGGAATCATGTGGAGACGCTGATATAAACTGAGCCAGTCTCTGAGACCGGTTCTTCCTGAGAGGATCTCTCTTCACCAGAAGTGATTAATGCCTCCAGAAGGGACGTGTGACCGTGGAACTGCTCAATAGTTGTGTTTAATCAAAACTAGCAAAGAGTATATATAGAATAATAATTATAAACTAGATACAGACAAACAATACTTTCAAAAGATATCGCCCCTTATAGATATTTTATGTAAATAGTGTTTCAAATAGCACTGGTCTCCAATATATTTAACTCTTCATAACATAACATAAGCTTGCACAGCTCTGGGAAGAATCCACTTAACAGCATGCACAAACAAGACTGATTATTTATATTGTGTGAAGCTAATATATTTAATGTCACAAGTATATATAGATAGTGTCATGTTTGTCAGATAATGCTTCCTCTTTTCTACAGTGCCCTACACACAAAGACTGGCTCAGCTCATCTTCAGAGATTAGGAATGGAATCATCATTTCTAAAGGTTGTTGCAATGTTTTATCCATTTTTAGCATTGTTTCACCTATCAAATTAAATATTTTCCTTTACTCAACATATCCTGCAGGGTTTATAATGAGGCTAGAGGAATCAGTTCTTATAGTTTCTCTCTGGAAAGGCCCAGCTGAAACACTCAATCATGACTGTGGCAAGAAAAGGCAGAGCCAAAACATTAAGTTTAGAAATAGACATGATGTAACTTCTTAAAGATATCATGTGATGCTATTTAACTTTTTCCTTTCTCTTTGGAGTGACACAAGCTCTTGGTGCATGAGGAAGATCTGTACAGTTGCAAAGAGTAAAGCCTCAAATCCAAAGAGATAATCTTTATAAAGTTAAGACTCGCCCAACGACTCGTGTAAACACACCCACACATCTCTACATCACTATGTGGGAAGATTTGCATAACTCCGCCCTAATGTGTGTGTCTGCTCCAGGTGTGTGTTCACGGTGTGTTCACTTCTCACTCCTGTGTGAGTGTGTGTGTGTGTGCGCTCCGGGTGTGTGTGTGTGTTCACTGCTGTGTGTGAGTGAGTGTGTGTGTGTGTGTGTGTGTGTGTGTCTGCTCCAGGTATGTGTTCACGGTGTGTTCACTTCTCACTGCGGTGTGTGTGTGTGTGTGCGCTCCGGGTTTGTGTGTGTGTGTTCACTGCTGTGTGTGAGTGAGTGTGTGTGTGTATGAGTGAGTGTGTGTGTGTGTGTGTGTGTCTGTTCCAGGTGTGTTCACTTCTCACTGCTGTGTGTGTGTGTGTGTATGAGTGTGTGTGTGTGTGTGTGTGTCTGTTCCAGGTGTG
>NC_068404.1:32770841-32805841 GCF_023724105.1 Carassius gibelio
TGGTCTGTTTTTACATTACTGTGAGCTCTTCGTGACCCTTCTGTCTGTGAAAGGTGCTTTACAAATAAACTTTACTTACTCTAACTTACTCTAACTTTCAATAGAGAATGTGAAATAAAAATAACACATTTTTGTTATGACTCATTTTGCCACAACGGGTCAAAATTATATTTTATATTAATAATTTCACAAAGTGTTTTAGTGCTTAAACTAGCTCTTAAGTCTGAGAAACATCAGGAGCAGTGAAGACGAGTCCTAAGACACTATAGTGCTGCTGCATTTTGATCATCAGCTGTACTCTCAATCACACTTCCACTGTCCTTTTCATGGTCTGAAATACACTGCATACACTTTCTTATGTCCATTGTTGGATATTAATGTTAATTCACATTTTAGCTGAAACTGAATTGCTGATAATATCACACGTTCAGATATTTGCTCGACGGACACCGAATGGCGCGGGGTTGGATAAAACCACGCCCCTTGCTTTAAATTTAAACAACTGTATTTTCCATGTGACTTAGTACCCACATCAGGAAATCATACAGTCCACAAAAGATAAGCCAGCGCCATTTATTATGAATAATTAACCCTTTCACACTGAAGTTTAAAATATTCTGACTGACTCCCGAGAGTAAAATTTTTCAAGGCGACAGTTATTTTAGAACGTTCCCCCTTAATGTTTCCATGGCAACGCGTCATATTTGTCACGTGACACCGCAGTCACAATAATAACACTGTATAACAGATGTAGGCTATCCTTCATTTCGTTTTTCCTTTTTTATTCGAAATATTCACAAACTTACTTACCATGTCATCAACTATCCTATCCGATTCTAAGTGTAAGTGAGTGTGTTTGGTCGTTTAAAATCTTTATAACAACAGAGTAAACTTTATAGTTAGCCTAACATTTATCTGATATGAAAAACACAGGTCGGCAAATTATATTTGAATAGATTGTTTTTGCTGCTTTCACAAACTCCAAATGTAGGCTGTTGTATTACCAGTGCTTATGTGTATTTAAATGTCTGAAATCTAAAATAATTATTATGAGGTTGAAAACACTGCATAGTTGTGATATATGACAGCGCTGAGCTCGTCCGTCTCTGGCTCAGCGCCAACCAACGCGATGACGTTTGAATCTGTTAGTGATGATGTCACGAGTCACAACACTGAACATTCTGAATCCCATGGGGATAAGGTTAAATTATTATTTAACTCAAAAGGTTGAACATTTTATTTTTAACCATGAATACAAAAATGAAACAGAGGAGGCACAAGTCAGATCTGAGGGGGCATTGCCCCATTTTGCCCCCTTGTGGCGCCGGGCCTGAATCTCCTCTGATTATATCCTGGTCTTCATTAATCAGCTGCTGGTCTCGAGTCCAGTCTGGTTTTCCTTCACGCTTGCATGAATTACTGTCAGCTATGATTATTACACTCTCTTAATTACAAGCTCTTATATGAATATCTGCTTATTGTTTAAGAGAATGATTTGATGATTTCTCATTTCTGTCCAGTTTCACTTGAAGAACAAAAATTACCCCCCATGATCAGAGCAGAGAGAGTCGCTACGATCCGCAGGAGCGACACCAGACACGTTCTGTGACTGAAGGACACTCTACAGACGACACACACACACACACACACACACACACACACACACGAGACAGGACATCACCTGCTCTGATGATGAGACTGATACACAATTACTTAAACACTGACTCTATATTAAATATAAAAGCTATAATAATATCTCAAATGATGCTCAAATAGGACTGATGTGAACACTGCCTCAATAGTCTTCTGGAGGATGGGGCTGTACCTGAGCACGGTTGCGAGCGGCAGGTGCTGTGGTGCGCTGGATCAGCTCCTGGAGGAGACATGAACCTCACAGAGGAACACATGAGCCGGTCACCTACAGTCAGCTCTCACCAGAGATGAGATCAGTGCTTTACAGGGACAGATCACCCTCAGGAACACAAGCGTTTCATCTGATCAAAGATAAACACATGTGCAATGATTGGACTGTCAGGAAACTGAAGACACACACACAGAGAGAAGCAGACTGTAGAGACAGCAGTACTGTGCTGCAGCTTCATGAAGGATGTGCTGCGGTCAGATCTCTGTCCTCTCGGGAACACTGAGTTATATTAACACCAGCTGCACGACTGTCCTCATAAATCATCTCCAGCGTGACCTACTGAAGTCCAGTCCCGAGAGACGGCCGCTTCCTGACCGCACAGATACAGCGCTTTACACCCGACCAGACTCTTTCAGCACAGGAGGAAATCAGTCTGAATTCATTATTAAAATATATGTGAACATTCGACAGCAGACACATGGAAGACCGTTCTGAATTCAGAAGTTTTTACAGTAGTTTCTGATTCATTATTCCGTCCAGTTTCTGTTTTTATTCTAATGACACTCCACATCTGTTCTGGAAATCAGTGCATACATGTTTTATTGTTGAATGTCACTGTAACGCTCTCAGCTCTTTTGAGTGACTTACACTGTATTTAAAGTGAAATCTGATCCGATCATGCATTCATAGGAATCGAACCCGTGACTTTGGTGTTGCTAGTGCAGTGCTGCAAAAATGAGTTAAAGACCTTAAAAATAAAATATAATCAAACAGCAGCTGTAGTAGAGCTGTACAGTTTGAGGAAAAAATCTAATTGCAATTAATCTGATAAAAAGTGGATTTTAAAATGTGATAAAAAGACTGAGGTTTGCTGTGCTTGTGTGTAGATCTGCACACCTCTCTGTGATCATACAGCTGTGTGTGTGTGTGTGTGTGTGTGTGTGTGTCAGTACTTCTCAAACATCTGCAGCACGCTTGAACAATCCCGTGATGATAACTGTGATAGTTTGGGTCTCTGATACTTCTCCACTCATCTCCCAGAATGCAGTTCACCTGACGGATACTGGAGCATCCGTGCTGACGCCTGCTTCATGTTCTGCCATCAGTTTGGGAACCTGAAGAAACATACACAAACCACTGAAAACAGAAGATATATGACAGAAAAACCCTATAAACCATTTACTGTTCAATCACAACAAAATCATCATCATCAACGTTAAACTTAGTTAATTCTTATAATGCATTATTAATAATGATGCATTACAATTTCTAGGAAAATGCATAGTTTTTAGTAATTTAATGAAACTTAGCGAATGCTTTAAGACATGTAATTTATTTATCTATCTTTTCTTATTTTTTACAATTATATTTTAAGAAATGTAATATAGAATTTTAAAATGAAAGTATTTTAAAATAATGACACGGTATGTATGGAGTACCATTAGTGTCAAAAATACTTTTTGTCAGAATTATTCATGAATAGTCAGAAAACACTTTTCCCAACATCTCACACACTTTTGGGACTATTTTTTTTTTGTTTTTTTTGATGAATATGAATATGTTTATTTACTGCAGCATGAATTAATTAATTTGAACTGGTTTTTAGTAATCATGAGCTATACATTCAAAGGAATTTAAATTTCATTCACTCCTATATAATTAATACTGTAATTCTTAAATTACATGTTCTTATAAATGTCATACAATAATACATTTCAATGAAGTAATTGACAAAAACAATTATGACTGTTTTATAAATGCATGATTCATCAAGTCCAAACGGAGCAGGAGTGTGAAAATAGTACACAATTGTGATTGATTCTGAGAGTTATTCAAATACTTATATCACAAGTGTCTGTAATCTCAGTGAGTTGAGATTGATGTCATCGCAGAACAAGCTAATGCTAGCCTTACTAGCGAATCGTTTAAACCCATGATGATCTCAAACCAGCAGTGTTAAATGAACACACACACACACACTCCTCGAACGCCGACAGCTCTTCTAACGGCTCGAGGTCTGTGTTTGAAGGTGTCCGTGTGTCAGTGTAGTTAACTACACACAGTGTAATCTACATCGGTGTCAAGGTTATCAGCGAGTGTGTGACCTCTCCGTGGAGGAGCTGCGGAGCGGCCGTCTCCATCTCTGCTGGCTTTAGCCAAAGGGACACAATCAATCGAGTCCAGGTGAGAGCAGAAGTGGGACGAAGAGACGCACGGCCCGCGGCGAGGAGACGCTGAACACACACTATCTTTAGCTCTGTTCTCTCACCTCCACGGAGGAGCAGAGCATGATGGGAAGATCATATTCACCTCTCCAGCTGAGACACAGAGGACAGGAGCAAGAGCATCTGAAGGGTTCGATTTCTGGGCCACACGTCATCAGTCCATCTCTACACATTCAGACATTACTCTACACGCTCTTCAAGATGATAATGAATATACAACTAGATATCTGTGCATTTTTATTAGAGATGAGTGACATTAAAACCAAACACAAATCAGATCGCACCAGCTTCAAATCAGTCTCATTCAGTCAGAATCAGTCTCAAATCTGCTTTTAATATCAGTGTGAAATGTAAAGCATTAAGACTCTCTAATCTTTTTACAAGTCTCTAATGTTTATAAATATGTATTTGATCAAAAAATGCAGTAAAACCAATCATATTTTTTTTTTTAACTGTGATACACTACTATTCAAAGGTTTACACATTAAATTAATCAGAAGTGGCATTAAAAACATTATTAATATTGCAAAAGATATACATTTCAAATAAATGCTGTTATTTTGAACTTCCTGTTCATCTGTGAATCCTGAAAAATAAAATGTATTTCAACACTGATAATAATCTTCATGTTTCTTGAGCAGTAAATCATCATATTATTCTGATTTCTGAAGATCATGTGACACTGAAGACTGGAGGAATGATGCTGAAAATACAGCGGAGCATCACAGAAATACATTACACTTTAACACAGATTCACACAGGAAACAGCTGATTTACAGTAGAATAATCACAATTTTACAGTATTTTTTATTGAAAGTAAAAGCAATAAAAGCTTGTTTTTGAAAGATACTTCTTAAAACACCATTAAATGAGTATTGAATAGATAGAGTAACAGTCTCAGCCCCAGAGAGAGCAGTGTGTTCAGTGTTGGTTCTCACAGCACTCACTGACGGTTGTGATCCCGCAGACGAGTGTTCGAGGAGGAGCGAGCCGCTGGAAAAGAGACCGGTTCACTGTGAGAATCAGAGGACGTCTCAGACAGTGCCTCGGCCCCGCGTCCAGCCGCTCAGAGACCCACGTGTGTGTGTGTGTGTGTGTGTGTGAAGGTGTTGTGCTTCATACAGACATCAGACGCCTGACAGAAACAACTGCTTCAGATGCTTGATCCTGTGTTTTCCTTCAGAGAGATTTTGGTTTGAACCAGGAGAAGGTCAGATCTCACCATCGAGTTCATCTGGGACAGAAACTACCGAGTCTAAAGCCCAGTTTAAACGCTCATATATCTTAAATGTTTTGAAGCGCAGACTTAAGTTTGTTGTCTTTTTAAAGAAGACACTTGGAAGATAATTCATGAAAATTGTAAAAAAAGTTTAAAAAGTGAAAGATGTTTTTATCTTTTATGGAGTTCAAGGTTTAGTATCATAAAAAATGCACAAAAATTCAATGTTAACAAGGGCCCTATCATACACCCGGCGCAGTGCTAGTGTTTCTGCTAGATTTAGCCCAACGCAGTTCTCATTTCTCTGGGAATCATGCGCTGCCAAGCCACCTACTTTTGGCTTCAGAAACGCTCTCTGGAAACCAGTGGGTGACGTCACGGACACTACGTCCATGTTTTTATACAGGCTATGTGTAGGATGACAATGTTTATTACTATGTTTAGTGACAAACGCAGAAACAGCAGAGAGAACAGAACCAAATGCCGGTCATGAATTAGAAGCACAAAACGAGGATTTGTAAAGAGAAATGCAGATTTATCATTTTACCAAAGGGACATCTATCACCGTTGCAATCGCATTTCACACAAGAGAGACGCATGTTTAGAAAGCCATGCAAAATTAATATTAATTAATGAACTTAATTTATTAAGTTCAACTCTGTGGCCTCAGCTGAGAAGCCAAATTTTTTTTTTCCCTTAAAAGACATTATGCCTTTTACATTTGAATATAATTTGAATACTGATGATATTTAAGTACGGAACTCTAATGTAGTTTTTCATCTATTTTGACAGCCCGAGTGTGTGTGTGGTGCTGTACCTGTCTGCTGCGGGTGACTCTGAACCCATCCGTCACAGCTGTCCAGACACAGGGAACTGGCTCAGAGAACATGCATCTGTGACAGAAACAACACAGAGTGAACTCCAGCGAACAACACCTACAACCACTGGACTAAACACACACTATATAACAGCGCTTCAGAGCCATGAATAAAGCTAAGCTTTTCTCATCATTCACCATATTTAAAAACATGTGCCAGAAACTGTGCAATGTTGAGGAAAACTAAATAATTTGGTTATAAAATTGCTAGTAAAGTTGGGTGCAAAAACTGCTGCACGTTGCATTGGTGCAGAAGTGAGTATGTGTATTTCATTAAATTTTTGCAACCATAGATCATGACATACTCGTAGATCGATTACAAAACTATACAGGTATTCAAGGGCAGGCTCTAAGATGTTAGATCCTACCTGTCCGATCGCTACCATTTTGTTTATTTAAATGGGGTGTCATCTCATTTATCATCAGTAAAATATGGAGTGCCACAAGGATCCGTCCTAGGTCCCCTTCTATTTTCAATATACATGTTGCCCCTTGGTAATATTATTAGAAAATACGGAATTAGCTTCCACTGTTATGCTGATGATACTCAGCTATATATCTCAACGAGACCAGATGAAACTTCCCAATTATCTAAGCTAACAGAGTGTGTTAAAAATGTAAAAGATTGGATGACAAATAATTTTCTCCAATTAAATTCGGATAAGACAGATATATTAATTATTGGAGCTAAAAACACTACACAGAATCTTGTAGATTACAATCTGCAGCTAGACGGATGTACTGTTACTTCCTCTACGGTCAAGAAAATATGATCATATTACCCCAATTTTACAGTCTCTGCACTGGCTACCTATTAAGTTCCGTATCAGTTACAAATTATCATTACTTACCTATAAGGCCCTAAATGGTTTAGCTCCAGCGTACCTAACTAGCCTTCTACCACGCTACAACCCATCACGCTCCCTAAGGTCACAAAACGCTGGACTTTTGGTAGTTCCTAGGATAGCAAAGTCCACTAAAGGAGGTAGAGCTTTCACACATTTGTCTCCCAAACTCTGGAATAGCCTTCCTGATAATGTTCGGGGTTCAGACACACTCTCTCTGTTTCACTAGTTCACGCTTACATATAATTAGCTGAGATATGGTATGTGTATTTGGCGTGCTGTCTGTGTTGTCCCTGTCTATTTATAAGGTGAACTCAAAGTGAGGAGATGGGGTGGAGGAGGGATGCTGATAAACCGTCAATGGATAGAGGTAAGTCAGCGATATTTATACTGTGGGATTGATTACTTGATTATGGTCCACCTGTGTCAATTAGGCTAAGTATCTGACGCGCTCCTCCTGAATCTTGTTAATAAAAACATCATTTAAATATATGAATTTAATTTAATGAACTTACATTTTGTAAGTTACCTGTATTTAAGTTAGAAAACAACCCAACAGAGGTCTGATTGATATTACTTGGAATGCACAATAAAACCAATAAAATGGATTTCTATGTTTTTGCAAATGACCTCTTCATTAGTGGATGCAGGTGTTGCTCTCTGATGATGGATGTGTGTCACAGCTGTTTCTGTCCCGTCGAGGGCAGGACGTCTCCTCTCTGAAGCGGTGGAGGTGCAGGGGTCAGGAGCGAGGTCTGCTGGACCAGCATCATGTGACCGAGGGGACGCTCAGATTCTCCTGCAGACAGAGAGTCACACCAGACGTCTGCACACCTGATCTAACTAACACACTTTACTGGATGAGAGACTCCCGAAGCAGTGCACAGTGACTATCAGTCTGTATGGATTATATTAGAAACAGGAAGAGACGGCACGCGTTTCTATTCATAGAATATTAATAGCAGCATCTGCTCCCACATTAATTATTCAAAGCCTCTCCCACTCTTCTAATGAGCTATTAAGGGATGTTTACTGCTGAGGGAGGGCGAGAAAAAGAGGTTATCAGAGCACATGATCTGAACACTTAACAGCGTCTATGGCTGCTTCATGACAAGATCAATCTATTTTATAAGAAACAAATAATTATAACACAATACTCATAAAAAACAAAATGACTACCAACGTACATCAATATAACAAACATAAGAAGTTAAAAAAATTCTAGATCTGTCAAACGATTAATCGAATCCAAAATAAAAGTTTCTGTTTAGATGTGTGTAATGTGTATATTTATTATGTATATATAAATACACACACATCCATGTACATATAAAAGACGATTTTTATTTTAACATTTATTTAAAATATAAATGATATCAATATAAATATATACATGTAAACACATTAATATATTCAAAATATATACCGTATGTGTGTGTATTATCATAAACATAATAAATATACACAGTACACACAAACACTTTTATTTTGGATGTGATTAGCTGCTCTGAAATGAATCTGATTCAGTCCTGGTTCATCGGTTCACACTGAGGATGATGAACAGAGGTGTAAACCAGCTCAAATCTGAGAGGAGGTCGAATATAACCCTGTAGATGATGACCAACACAGCACAGCAGACGCTCCGGTCTCACAAACACCCTCACTGAGCTCCACAACACAGAAGACACACGTTTCCCATTAGCAAACTCTTCACAAGAGGTTAATGAGCAATCACAGAGCCGTCCGTATTTACACACATCCAGAGACTTGACCTGGAGTGTCCCAGCAGCACGCTCCAGACCCAGAAACACACGTCAGGAGTGAATCCCTCACAGATTCAGCAGCGCTAGGAACACAGAGCAATCCTGAGACCAGGAACACTACAGAGAAGATGCTCTCTTCAGTGTCATGTCTAATTACCTCTGGGACCGGAGCAAGGGGAGAAGACAATAATGGTATTAGCTAAGAATGACATGCTAATTCATTTCTGATTAGAGTCTCACTTCATTTAGCAGTAGACGTGTTTCTTTCTCTTCTCCAGAAGATAGGATGCTTTTCTCTCTTTGACATTAAAATCACTAGATGTGTTTATCTGAAAACCATTCAAAGACGTCTCTTCTGCTCATCAGGGCTGCATTTATTTATCTTCAGTGTCTTTACCGTCACGTTTGATTAATTTAATGCAAATTGTTGAATTTGGTGTTTTTTGTAACTGATCCAGAATTTTTAAATGGTAATGTTACCCCTTTCCCCCAACCAATAAAGTAATACTGCTTCATGAACAGAAGTGTATAAATGATAATGAGTTCAGAGGACTGATCAGTCAGTGTTAGTAAAGGAGAATCAGCGTCTGAGAGCATGCAGTGAGAGGAAGAGGAAGAGGAAGAGTGTCATCATCAGATGAAGCTCAGCGGTGTTTGAGGAGCGTCTCGTGCTCTCGCTGGAGCTGGTGCGGTCTCATCGTGATCTGTTGAGTGTTACAGGAACAGATCATGCTCAGATCACACACTGTAAACCCATTCACTCCCATAATGTGACCAGAAACCTGCACTGTATTCATGGAGCACGTTTAATCAACTCATGCACTGCCAGGGACTCGAACCCACAACCTTTGTGTTACTAACATCATGATCTGCACCGGTTCAGTGCATGAAAACAACCCTCACTAAACAGTTGTGCATTTAGCAGAAACTTTTATCTAAAGCGACTTACACTTTTTCAGTTCATTCCCTGAGATTCGAGCCTATGACCTTGGCGTTGCTGACACCATGCTTTTCTCTTTGAACTGAACTAATTGGAGCTGAATAGTAACATCCTTGTCTTTTTAGAGCTAGAATTTGAATTGGTCTCATATCTGATGAAGTTATTTTCCTGTTTATCTCTGTGAAGCTGCTTCGAAACGATCAGCATTGTGTAAAGAGCAACAGAAATAAATATGACTTGACTTCTTACACTCACCTTTTATCCAGCGGGAAGGTGTTTAAACCCTGTGCCGTATCTGACATCAGCGAAGATCCTCTCTCTGGCTCTCTGATACTCCTCCTCTCGCTCCTCCTGTCCTCCTTCAGCTTCATGCGCATCTGAAACAGCAGGATCACATCACATCACTGGTTCCTCTGTGAGATAATGGCTGGTTTGATCTCGCTTCATTAGCAGATCTCCTCCTACCACACTGTCGTCTCTGTCTGTGCTGGAGTTGTCCCTTTTTAAGATGTTCATCAATCTTGACGTCTTTGATGCGTTCTGAAAACTTCTGGTCTGGTCTGCACAGGAACGGAGAGAGTGAGAGAGAGAAGTTCAGAGGCATCACACAAACACCATCCCTGGAGCCGACACAGATCCCTCATAATTACACTTCTCCTGCAGAACTCATATTAGAGCGATCAGATGCAGAACGTTTAGTTCCCCGTGGTCTCACGCTAACACTAATACAGAGGAACCTCACATCCGTGTTCTGCTGGTTCTGTTGATGATGACATCAGCCGGTCTGCATGTGACCGTTTAAATGTGTTAATAATCACTAAACTTCAGGTGATTACACATGCCTTGGAGGAATGACATTTAAACAAACCGGTAAATCTGAATCCAGAAATATTAACATGGGGGGAATTTGGGAAAAAAATTAAATGAATTCCGTATGGCTATAATATGCAACTTTTGAATTAAATTAATTAATTATACACACATTTTGATTATTAAAGTTAAATCCATTGAACCATTATAACAGGATACAGAAATATTACAATGGGGAAAAAATTTAATTTTGGAAAAAAATATATGTTGGATTTAATTGAACCATTAAATGTAATTTTGTTAATATTTTAATAAATTGTATGTTTCATTATTTTAATTAATTATTATTAAAATTTAATAAAACCATTAAAATTTAATTAAATATCAAATTAAAATAACATTTTCATGAGTTTCATTATTTAAGTTAATTATACTTGCCCATTTGATTAATACAATTTCATTAAACCAATAAAACCACTTGTGGAAAAATTAAAATGCAATTTGGGGAAAAAAATATTTGAAATTTTATTGTTGAGGATAACCCCTTGAGATGAAGCATCTCGTTTTCAAGGGGGTCCTCGAGACAACATAGAAATAATACAGCACATATACATTCATACACACAAAAGCTCTCCCTCATCCCACCTCATCCGCCCCTCATACATATAAATATGGAATGACAGTACAAGGATAGGACATATGTATCTTAAATATGTATACATTCGCACACCTAAACCCATAATCACATTTAAAGAAATAATAAAGAAAAAAAAAAAAAAAAAAAAAAAAAAAAACGTCAAAAATGAGGAAAACATTTACAGCAACAATTTGCTTGCAGGTAAACAAAAAGAGATGTTTTGAAGGAACACAGGGAAGTAATTGATCTTAGAGACCCTGGCAGACTATTCCATTCTGAAGGGGCTTTAAATTTAAATGCACGTCTACCACTCTCCTTGAGAATATTGGGCACAGTAAAGAAGAAATATTCAGTATGTCTTAATCTATAGCTGGGTCTATAGGGAATTAAGTATTCCTTTAGGTAAGAAGGATAATCATAATGCACACATTTAAAAATGACCTGATACCAGTGATACTGTCTTCTGGCCTTTAGTGACAATAATTTCAGTGAGTCATACATTTCACAGTGATGAGTGGTAAATGGGCATCTTAGCACAAATCTACATATATTATTGAAAATAACATTCAATACTTTCAAGTTTGTTTCTGAGGTGTTTTGATAGACAACATCCGCATAGTCTAGTATGGGAAATATTAACTGCGACACAATTCGTAACCTAATCCTTTGAGTAAAACAGTTAATAGAGCGAAACAATATTCGCAAGTTACAATTAATCTTTTTTACAACAGAATTGATATGACATCTAAAAGAGAGGAAAAAAAATATTTCGTAGAGAACTAAAATGTTGTTTTTGTTAAACATTTAATAAACTCCTATTAAATTGCACAAGTTTCTTTATTTCAATTAATTAGACATGTTTTGTTATTATTAAAATGTTAGTTTTAAAATATAAACATGTTAAAAAAAATCCAGATACTCAAAATGTAATTTGATGAGAAATGTGTTTGATGAGGACGAGACAGAGGTGATTAATCACTTTCTGGTTTCTTACAGTGTTCCTGTAGCTCAAGTGGTAGAACATTGCTCTGTCAAACACAAGGTTGTGGGTTTGATTCCCCGGGAACACATGATAGGTCAAAATTTGTAGCCTGAGTGCACTGTAAGTTGCTTTGGATAAAATCGTCTGCTAAATGCATACATTTAATTTAATGTACTGATGAAGAGGAGTTTGTCCAGCTCTGTTCCTGAAGATGAGCCACGAGTGAGCCATCACTTCACAATCATTCAGAAGAGCTCTATCCTCCTGAACATGCAGTGATTCAGTGCTGTATCTGTTGTCTCAGACTCAGACGGCTGCTAGAAGCACAGGAGTCTTCTCTGATTAATGACTCATGGTTATTCTGCTTTAATTGAAGCTACTGAAGATCCCTATTCCCTGAGAGACAGAGTCTGGCACGAGGCCATGGATCCGGAGCGAGTCTGTGACACACACACACACACACACAGAGGAACACACACACACACACACACTCACACGGAGGAACACACACACAGACACACACACACACACAGAGACACACACACGGAGGAACACACACACAGACACACACGGAGGAACACACACACACACACACACACACAGACACACACACACACACAGACACACCTCAGGATGGACAGACGTGTAGTGACCTCTAACCTAAGCTGGACGGAGGAACACACACACACACACTCACACGGAGGAACACACACACAGACACACACACACAGACACACACACACACACAGACACACCTCAGGGTGGACAGACGTGTAGTGACCTCTAACCTAAGCTGGACGGAGGAACACACTGCATCAGAAATGCATTATTAAAGGCGATCACTGAACAGCAGCGTGGGCTGAAATTATTTATTAGCAGGGCTGTTAAGCTGTTAAAATGAAAACATCTAATTGATGTGCTGATTTATTCATCTTATTATCATCAATTTGGTCTAAGACATTACCCCCTCAAAAGATCATTAGTTTGTTAAATGAGAATTAATGTTGTTTATTTAGTAAAATTTGTATATTTAAATATGAAACTAAAATGAGTGAGTCACTGAGTCATTCTTTCAACCGATTCATTCGAACTGCTGATAGATTCAGAAACCAGCTGAAATGACTCTTGATGAACGAGTCACTGAATCACTGAGTCAGTTTGAAGCTGAATCTCTGTCTCTCTCTCGCACACACCTCTGATCTGCTGTTCTTCAGGAGTCATGTTTCTGTTACCTGTGTCTCTCCGCTGTGTCTCCGCTGTGGTTCAGCTCGTGGTGTGATGATCTGGTGTTCTTCAGACTTCATGTTTCTGTTACCTGTGTGTCTCCTCTGTCACTCCGCTGTGTCTCCGCTGTGGTTCAGCTCGTGGTGTGATGATCTGGTGTTCGTCCTCGTCCAGAGCTCCTCATCAGACACAGAGACCCGGAGCCTGCAGGAACACAAGCCACTGCACCGTCAGCAGATTCAGAAGAGAAACATCTGATTCACTTGCTTCTGATAAATGTGTTTTATCTACAAATACACAGCTATGGACCCTTTTCTCAAGACTGTGATGCTGTGTTTAATCGGCATCAGAAGTCCTCCAATAGATAGATATATATATTGTCTCTAGGAGGGACGGTAACTCTCTTCTCTTCTGACTCTCAGTTTTTTCTCTTTTATTGAGAGTCCTGAAAGCAGTATCATGGAGTTCCTCTTTACTCTCCCCTTCACTGCTCCTGAAGTTAACACAGATATGAAGACACGGACACGTGAAGCGATGCACTTCATCTTTCATCAGTTCGCTCTACAACAGCTCAGACGTCTGTGAAACAGCATGACGTGTGTGTGACGTGGCTGAGTTCTCTGGAGAACTGTACATGAACACAAACCAATTAACCTCCAGCAATGATGAGCTGAGAGTCTAACACAAGAACCTGAACTAATGAGATCACCGCAGTCTCAGAGCTTCATTAACACGTCAGCGGAGACAGATTATAACACACGGGACATTCTTACACACACACGCACACGCACACACACACACACGCACACACACATGCACACTCAGACACGCACACACACACGCACACACAGACACACACACATGCACACTCAGACACACACACACACACACACGCACACACACATGCACACTCAGACACACACACACACACACACACACACGCACACACACACACACACACACACACACACACAGACACACACACACACACACACGCACACATGCACACTCAGACACACACACACACATGCACACTCAGACACACACACACGCACACACACACGCACACACAGACACACACACACACACACACACACGCACACACACATGCCCACTCAGACACACACACACACACATGCACACTCAGACACACACACACACACACGCACACACAGACACACACACACACACGCACACACACATGCACACTCAGACACACGCACACGCACACACACACACGCACACATGCACACTCACACACACACACACACGCACACACACACACACACACACACACACACACACACACACACGCACACACACACATGCACACTCAGACACACACACACACACACACACATGCACACTCAGACACACACACACGCACACACACATGCACACTCAGACACACACACACGCACACACACACGCACACACAGACACACACACATGCACACTCAGACACACACACACACACACACGCACACACACATGCACACTCAGACACACACACACACACACACACACACGCACACACACACACACACACACACACACAGACACACACACACACACACACGCACACATGCACACTCAGACACACACACACACATGCACACTCAGACACACACACACGCACACACACACGCACACACAGACACACACACACACACACACACACACGCACACACACATGCCCACTCAGACACACACACACACACATGCACACTCAGACACACACACACACACACGCACACACAGACACACACACACACACGCACACACACATGCACACTCAGACACACGCACACGCACACACACACACGCACACATGCACACTCACACACACACACACACGCACACACACACACACACACACACACACACACACACACGCACACACACACATGCACACTCAGACACACACACACACACACACACATGCACACTCAGACACACACACACGCACACACATGCACACACACTCAAACATTCACACATTTCTATTTCCAAAAATCTTTCACCCATCAACAAAACATGCTAGTGACTTCATTAAGTGTAAAATCATTAAATATGAATCATTTGCATGTTTAAAGGAACTGCCATGAAGCAGTATTGAACACTTGTGAAATAATGTTCAGTTTAATTTTAAGGCAAGACACCACAGCTTTACTCCAGAGTAAATTAAGTTAATTACTTGTATTAAATATGCAAATGATGCATGATCTAATTAAATATGCATTCATCTGCGCATGTTTCCAGAAGATAGATATGTCCACTGTATGAAGTCAGCTCAGTCATTAGTGTTGATCACTGTAACGAGGGTCATGTTAATCAGGAGACAGGAGAGGATGTTATCTGGTGTTCTGCTCTCTCCCCGTGGCTCTCAGTGGTGTGTGTGTGTGTGTGTGTGTGTGTGTGTGTGTGTGTGTGTGTGTGTCCATGTCCCCCCCAGCGGCCCCGGGGCCCCAACACTGCCTTCAGGAGCCTGCAGACACAAGCACGGCTCAGTCATTATCAGGAACTCGTTAGTGCTGCAGGTTATAATGACATGTCAGCAGCCCAGACTTAACTAAATATACACCTGCTGAATAAATATAATACAAGAAGCTCGTTTTAAAAAAGCAGTTATGAATATATTAGATTTTTACACTTAGATCTGACCCTGGAGTAGGGTTGAGCAGATAAATGAAGATGATAGTATCGTGTATCGACGATAGTCAGAGATATCGACTAAGCAGATGTCTCTGTCCATAATCAACACGATTATTAGGATCATTCTCCTCTTAATGCTGCGGTAGGGAACTTGTGACGCTCTAGCGGTTAATAAACAGAACTGCTTGCGTCTTGCAGAAGAACATCGTAGCCGGAACTACTTCTCTCTGTTTATGTCTATGAAGAATCACAAAGGTACTGGGTTACTCCGCCGCGGTACCCCCGAAGCAATCTAAAATAGTCTGAATATAAACACTTATTATAGGTGCACCCTAGTGATTCAGGACAAGATAAAAACACGGTTTGGAAAATGGATTCATGGTGTACTCGCTTATTATATACATTTTTCTACATTTTGAACACAAACAAAGTTACGGACCGCAGCTGTGATTGGTTGTTATTTACCGGGAGCGATGGAGTTTCTGCAAATGGCAATAGGACACTGGGAGGAGCCAGAGGAGCTTGATTTTTTCACAGATTATCTGTCTCATATTCTACTGTCAGGACATAATGACAGGTTTAATAAATATGTAAAAAATATATTTTTTTTTACAAAAGTTACCTACTGCAGCTTTAAAGTATTAAATAATAATAATAATAATAATAATAATAATAATAATAATAATAATAATAATGACTATTTTTATTAGGCGACCTATTATTATTCGGCTATCAAACTGCCCAGCTATTTCACTTCAGCTCCGCGTTTCACACACGCACACACACACACACACACACACACGCACGCACACACACACACACACACACACATGCGCAAAAGGGGATTAGAGCCCGCAGTCGGTGAAAAAGTTGTCCGCTTTGACTCGGATAACTCGTTAAATCCATGAAATGAAAGATAGAAAACGAGGAGTTGGTGTCCTACACATTTAGTGCTCTTCTCAAACATGAGAGATTAACTCTTTCTTGGTTTACAAATAAAGTAAAGACAACAAGCGGCGGATCGAATTTATCATCCATAGTGGTTCTCACGCAGTCCTTCTCTTAAAGACTCATCACTTATAACGTACACTATGTAGTGATGATGACTACGTGAGGAACCAGTATGGATGATGAGTTCGCTCTGCAGTCGTTATTATTTTCACCGCACTATAATGTGATGCAAAATACATAGTTTTGTCCGTTAATGTCTCCATCCACAAACAGATGTAGGCTACATCGTCTTCAGATTTAAGGTATTTCTTTGCACCTTAACAAGAAATCTGAACGGCCTAAATATGTGCAATATTTTAAAGAGCCCCCTCTGACTGAGTTTAATGCACAGATCTGTCAGAAAGCGTCTCTTTCTTGTTTCTGTGGCGGATCGGGCTCGTGCATGAGGCGCGCGACGCGGAGCGATATATGACCGATGATCAGTTCAGTTCAGCCTTACTCCAAATATATCAACTTACTTGTTTTAAATAATTTATATTTAAAGTGTTCGTTTATGTCCAATATTAGTGTTAAACTGTTGGACTATTGGTTTTCACCGTTGTCTGATTCTGCAGAACAGAATCCACGAACAGATGCAGCAGATCTGTCCCAGGACGGTGATATGACAGCTGTGTCCGACTATATAGGAACTAGCTGTTTTAAATACACTACTTTTATATCTAACCTTAGTTTGTCAGTATGTTTGAAAGTATATTTTTGATTATTGGTGATTCCATAGGCTCTCTCTCTCTGACACCTGCGCGGTTTAAAACAGCAGGTAGTTCTGCTGTAACAAGAACAGGGTCTCTCTAGCTCCACACATGCAGGATAATATCATGTTTCATCTATCTCTCGAGCTGACCATATGATGATATATATATATGTAAATGTGTCATAAATGTTGACCCGATCAGTGCCAGATTATAGTCAAGTATACATCCGCTTTGTGACAAAAGGATGAGAGTTTTGCACTTTGACCTTCAGAGAAACATCACACTGACGCTTTGAAAAGCTTCCTCTTATTTCTGAGATGAAAGTGTGTGTGAACGGAGCGCAGCGAAGCACACACTCCACGCTGACAATGAAGAGCATTTATCAGCCCAACACCGGCCCGTGCTGCATTATTAAAGAGACTGATTGATATTCATCAGATCTGTAGCCCCGGGGTACACACACACACACACACACACGTTACACTCGGTAGCTGTCGGATCGCGGTGTGTGGGAGTGACGCTGTGCTCACAAACATCTCTCCGAATCAATCCTGCAAACACTTCTCTCTCAGCAGCATTCAGAGAGAAACAGCTTGTTGGACACGAGCCGGATGATGATCTGATCCAGCAGAGATGAGCCTCGACGGGGGACAGAGAGGAGAAGAGACGCGTGCCAGGATCTGGAGACATCACGCTCACAGAGACAGAGACAGAGACAGCATCTTCAGACCTCAGCACACAGATCACACCATCACACAGCAGCATTTAGATCTGTGTTACACCTCGGAGTGTGTGTTTGGTGTTAGAGAGCATCTGAGGATCCACATTCAGTGCTAATGGACCGAAGCGAGGCAGAAGTGATGTCTGAATGAGACGTAGAGAGCTTCACGGTCGAGCAAACTGCTGACAGAGGACTGTGAAGATGATTCAGGACAGAGAAAACACCATCCATCTGGACCCACGGCTCTAACGCTCCAGAAACACTGCGTCTGAATCAGACCGAGCTGTTGCACATGTAATGATACGGAGACAAATCTGCTGTGTTTGTAGAACGAGACGCCTCAGACCTGGGAATCATTCTCTAAAAATCACAAATAATCAGTCCGTTTAAACATTTCTGCATCTAGATCTCTAACCTAAAGAGGAACATCACATTTCACATCAGACGGGTCAAGTGTAATCTCTGTTTGATTGAGTGGAATATCAGCATTTATTCCTTCATACAATCATAACCACGGCGTCTTTATCAAGATCCACTGCGCCTCGACACCAGACCACACATCCCTAAACACTTATCTTTGATTATTAGATACATAAACTCATTTAGGAGAAGTGAGTCTCATCATGTTAACTTTAAGAGTCTCTCATTCTATCTTAAATGCAGAAATAAAAAATAAAAAATAAAAAATCACTTTTAGGTCAAAAACAGACATTTAACTGAAATGAAGGACCAAAAGCATCTCGAAATCAGTTTTCTCCAGTGACACTCAGATGAGCGAACAAACGCCTCCACGAGACAGAACAGACCTTCCACACACACACACACACACACACACACACACACACACACTCACGAGCCGCCCGTCCTCAGACACAGATCAAGCACACTTCACAGCATCTCTTACAGTAATGGTGTGTTTAGTGAGCGGAGCACGTCTCCATCCGAGCACACACACACACACACACACACTCTGTGTCCAGCAGCTCAGTCTTTACCTGTCCTCACTCACCTGAAGCACAGCAGAGGTCAGTATCTCCACCTCCTCCTCTCTCCTGGTCTCCTGGTCTCCTGGTCTCGGTCTGCAGCGAGAGCTCCTCGTCTGCTCCTAAACACCGGAGCCCATGTCTGAGCCTCACAGACAGCAGCCAATCAGCATCTGTGTGGCGTGATGTCAGCGGCACTCAGCCAATCAGAACACAGCTCTCTTCAGGAGCCACACAGCCCAGCCGAGGACTGGAGGAGACGTGGGTGTTACCTTCACACACACACACACACACACACACACACCGCAGCTCAGAGACGGGCACACTTCAGCTGAGCTCAGTCCATACTGCAGGACGCTTCTCTCCGACTCAGTCTGTGTGATTACTGCAACATTTACACACGGACAGTCCCCTAACAACTAAACACATTACACTAAACAGGGCATAAAGAGGTGAATCAGGAGAAACACTTTAAAATACTCCAACATCCCCAAGCCGTGTGTTTCATACAGTACAGACAGTTTCACAGCAGTTTCACATGAACAGTGTTAACATTGTAAAAATCATCACTTCTGGAAGCTGCTCTACAGAAGACAACAGTGTGATTATTCAGATCTGATGTCATTTAAATAATCAATGCACTTGCAATGCAAAACACATGCATGAAAGAAGGTAAAGATGCAACAGCATATGAAGAACTGTAATTGACATATAATCAAAGAAAGATTCTCCTTTAGTTGTGTTCTCATCTTTAGATTCCCACTGCTCTGGAATAACTGCACCGCTGGAAATCTCACCCCATCATCAGTTCATTTCAGTGTGTGTGTGTGTGTGTGTGTGTGAGCTATTACTCAAAGAGACGAGATGAAGACGTGCTCCCACAGCACACACACACCGCACTGAGAGAAGCTCACACACTTCACCGTTACAGCAGCACATAACATCCTAATAATGAGAAGATGATGAGAAACTTCATGAGAGCTGCTTTACTGATGAGCAAACAGCCTCGAGTCTCGTGTTAATATCTGATGATTTCTCCTGAACACGTGAAGTGTGTTTCTGCAGTCGCTCACAGGAACAGTGAGGTCTGAACACACACGCGTGTCATTGATCTGTGTTCAGATCGACAGAAGCACAGACACATCATCAGGACAACACTTCTCAACATCATCAGGAACGCTGCCATCAGCGGGAGCATGACCTTCCCTAAAACATCCCGGCCTGACCGTTACTGGAACAAAATACAGAAGTTATACAATATTTGGTCTCATGTTGGAACTGTTTTAAACTGATGAAGTTCACGCTGTTATTAATAACTAAACTGATCTGAATAATGACACACACTCATCTTTCAGAGTTCCCATATTTGATGTTGTTTTCACGTTCATCTCTGTGAAGCCGCTTCGATGTGATCTGTATTGGATGAAGTGCTGTAGAAAATAGTTTTGTCAGTAGATTTTGGATGTGACAGGTGGAGGAACATCTAAGCCAATATAACGGCCAAATATCAGCCAAAGTCTGGCTGAAATCCATGAATCATGGGAAAACTGAAGGACTCATCTCTCAAAGGAACCCAAACTTCACTATCTAAATGATATTGTGCTCTCACACACTGTCTGCAACACTACAGGATGAAGACTGACGGACAGCTGATGGTGATTAGAGAATCTGATTGGCTAAAACTCAAGATTCAGGCCACACAAAAGTTTCCTGGAGAATAAATCAACTCCTCGTCCTCCTCAGTCACTGTCAATTTCCAAACCGTAATCCTTCCCAGATCTCCTCATCCTCATCCCTCGCTCGTGAGGACGGCGGGAGCAGCTGGCCAAGATTATCACTCCACATTTCCTCTCATAAACCCTCCATCACCTGCCGCCGAGGGCCAGGACTTACAGGTTTTCAATATTAATCAAGCGCTAGCCCCTCGGGACACACACACACACACACACCGCTCCAGACACTACTCCAGCTCCTGGATCTCCAGGAGACGAGAGGATCCCGGAGAATCAGCCGGTGCGTTCAGAAAACCTTCACGCTCCACACAACAGAGAGAAACCAAAGCATCGGCCGGTCGCAGCGAGGAGAAATCATCTGTCACATAATTACAGCTCGTCCTATGATTGCACAGCACAGTTGTCTTTCTCTTTAGCTGCTTTCAGAGAGAAAACACCTGCACAAAGCTGGAGAAACAACAGCTCCGAGTGCTCGGACGCTTCATTTACATCATAAAGAACACATAATAGCAGCGCTTACTAATTAAGCCTCGCAATGCACTTTTTCTTCCTGGAAAGAGCAAAATGGGAAGGTGCTAAGTGACAAACACGTTTATTTACATTTTTCCCTTAGGATGATGTGATTCCTGCACGGAGAGTAATGAGGTCCCTGGAGGCGAGCGGAGAGCTGAGGACACGCTTCAGTCCTCATTAGAGATCTGCTGTGGTTTAGGATGTGTCAGCAAGCACACAGTGTTCCTCTTCACCCTGACACACTGCTGGTGTAGCGCAGGACAGCTGGGACCAGAAACGGCTGCCGAACACATGCTTAACACACGCTTACTGACACACGGATCCTGTCCTCGGGTCACACGCCAATCACACGCCAGGAGATGTTCAACCGCAGGATAATTCAGCGGCTCTTCTGTGAATGTATACACACCGTCTCGTGACTAATCCATGGGCTTTCTGAATCTTCTGACCCTAACTCTGAGAGAAAAGTGTGTGGAAAGGACTTAAAGAGGTTATTTACATAAAAATAAATGCTCTGTCATCATTTACTCATCCAAACCCATGAGACCATTTTCTCAGAGAGGATATTTGTACAGGTTTTTGTCCCAACATTGGAAGTGCACCCATCCAAACTTTGACAGTCCAAAAAGTTCATAAAGGCTTCGAAAAACAAATCCACATCAAGCGGTTTAATCCAAGTCTACTTGAGAGATATGATTGTGTTTTATGATAAAGAGATAGAGAACATGGGTTTGTATGATGAACACTTTTGATTACTGATCACGTACATAGAGATGTGTATATGGCCTGAGTATGAATATGGCCAGGAGAAGCTCAAGCTCAAACATGTAAATAATAAAATAAATAAAAATCTCTTAATATGTGTTTCAAAGATGAACGAGACTCTTATGGGTTTGGAGTGACACGAGGGTGAGAAAATGGTGACAGAACGAACTTACCCTCTAAATGGAGCGTAAAGTACTGATGTCTTACTAGTAACTGGAAGCATGATAAAATCAGCCAAATGATTAATGAAACGGATGTGTTTGTGAATGAAGGGTGTTCCAGCATCTCCTCTACTATCTGTGACACAGAGAAGAACTACAGAGATCCAGCTCAAACAACACAAGCTGAGTTTAGTCTTGTGAAAACACAGAACATCAGTAAAGACGAGACACAATCACACACCTCTGAAGACAGGACACATCAACAACTAGACAGCTCATGGTTAAAATGGAGAAAACCAGTGACACTTTCCTTATCGAGTGAGGCCTAACAAACCAGCAGCATGACAGTCATGTTGAAGCCTAACCTGTTAGTCTAACACAATGACCAATCTCTGCCTCCTGTCACACCAGAGATGTGTCGAACTAACATCACACTGGAGACGCTCCACAGAATCCCTCGAGAAGCTCAACACTCATCACATCAACTCTACAACACAGAGTCTCCATCAAAACCAGCTCAGAAATGGCACAAAAGAAGTCTCCACCTAGACAGTACAACCACCAATGCTATATCAGGATATATGGATATTTGCTGGTGAAATCGAAAACAAAGTTGAAAAATAATGTGGTTATGCTCCCAGACAAGTTTTTCTGTACAATGCAGTGAATTATGTAAAATGAGAAGCACTCAACTCATTTGATTATTTACTCCACTAATAATTTTTAACTTGATGGACATAAAGCACAAGCAGATCTATCTGGATTATACACTGATGTAGTCAGCGCTTCACAAGTTCTTCTTGACTTGTCTGGGACTCGTTCAGCTCTTCATTTTCACACACCGCTTCACACAAAGACATCGAATGCAGTATCTGATGCCAAATTAAATTGGAACGTTTTCAGGATAAATTACCAGCGGGCAAATATCACAGACAGAAATCATGATCACAATTAAAACGTGATATATCATGCAGCCCTATCTGATCTGATCTGAACTGAACTGAACTGACCCTAACCCTAAACCTAACCCTAACCCTAATCTGATCTGAACTGAACTGACGCTAACCCTAACCCTAACCCTAACCCTAACTCTGATCTGAACTGAACTGACGCTAACCCTAACCCTAACCCTAACCCTAATAATGACACTGTTGTCTTTAACAGCGTCTGAACAGCAGAATCTAAACTGTCTCCATAGTTGAGTTTCCAGAACTGATTCTGGTATTTTCCTGTTTATTTCTGCGAAGCAGCTTTGACACAGTCTGTATTGTATATAAAGTGCTCTAGAAATAACGCTGACTTGACTATAAACTACATAACTAGTAGTTTCTCCCATCTAGCATCATTCCACCCAGTCCTAGTTTGGACCTTTTAATCGAGTTAAAAACTCACATTACGAAACCCAGACACACATCTAACACACTTGTGTGCCATTGTGTAGAAATTAAACAGCAAGGGTCATTCATCTCGGCTGCAGGAACTAATAACTTCCTAGGGGTCTTAAAAGCACAAGCAACCATTTTTGCAATGTTTGAAGCCCTTGAGATGGAGTGACCAACAGGACTGTGATGATCATCATGACACCGTGGCTCACTGAGGTGGTCAATTACCAACAACAATAGTGATGTCACACACTATAACGAGCATGAAATACAGCGCTTTATATACAAGTGCAATAATAGAAACAGTTGCAACAGAATTTAGTATTTATAGCATTTAGCAGCCACTTAATTTGCTTGGAAAATACTTGCGAATATGGCACCAACAACAACAACAAAAAAAACATCTTCCAGTAGCCCAGCCTAATAATAATCTGTCTATATTACAAGTGTTGCTCTTAACAGACCTGTGTGTTTTGTATCTCTAGTACAGTGTCTGTTCTCAGAGCATATAAGCCCTGCCCGCTTCTGGCTCACGCTGTTCTGTAGTTTATTAAAACCTTATTAATTCTGAACATGTTGCGTGTCCATATTGCACCAAATGTGACACTGCACTCCCCTGAGTCTGCAGAGAGTCGACTGGATGAACGGTTCTCTACATAATATAAATGCAAACAGACAAACACACAGATATGTCTAACTTTATTAGAGAGAAGAATATGTTCAGGCCCTCCCTCTGAAGCTTCGAATATGCGGAGTTGATTACAACCAAAGCTTTAAAGCTCAAAAAATTTAATTCGGACCAGCCCTAATATATATAAAGGGAGAGAACAGAAGAGAATCATGTCAGCCGCGGTACGGTCACAATCACAGCAGCACATGAAGGGCACCGCGGGACGGACCCGGCGTTCTGCTGGCACCTGCTCTAATCAGGTCAGGTCTACCTGGATCTGACGGGAGCCGCAGAATCACACGGCCCACTGAGGAGAAACAGGACACGCTTCCCACTCATGGGAACGCCCAACACACTCGGTCAGAGCATGCCGCTGAAAACACCAGGCTCTTCATCAGAATATCACAGACTTCCAACTTTGTTGGAGAACTGAGCCGGCGAAGCGTGCTAGACTGTCTTCTCTGGTGAAACTGTAATATTGTGGAAACTTAATTGACTCGGTGACCCGCTGCATTGATGGATGGCTCCAGAAACCTCCAGCACTCAGAAGACAAGAAAGACTGATGGGTGAGGTGCTAATGGTGTTAAACCTGCACTCAGAGGTGGATGGATACGGCCTCCCGCCGCGTCAGAGGAAGAGCTCTACAGATGCCTGGTGTCAGATGCTTCATATAGAGACGGGGAATGAATGCCTCTAATGGATGATGGAGGAAGAGGTGCAGAAAAAGCACCGATCTGGTTCCTTTAACATCTAGATTCTGTCAGGAACATTTCCATAGTGAAAGGCCAGGAGAGAGGGGCACAAAAAGTAAGGATAAATGTTAAGAGCGAGCGTGGAGGGCTTTTATGTGTAACTGCAGGCAGCGACACATGATGATACAGGCAGGAGAGATGACAGCTCTAATGGTGACTGCATCTATTACGCTTTGTAAGAAAGCAGCGAGTTGCCATTCACAGCCCTCGGCTCGGGTCAGGCCATTACTGCACACGGCTTAATGTCTCAGACGGCACAACTGCTCTTAACACAACACAGTGAGAGATGACGCTGTAAATCAAGTTCAAAGCCCGCATACACTTCAGTCGATTGAATAACATGCTACACGTGCTTTAAAACAGATTCTACACAACACCGCTTCTGTCTACCGATCGCGTCTGATATATATTGCAAGTGAATATATGTATTGCAACACTTTTGTTTTTGCCCCCATTTTTCATGAGCTGAACTTAAAGATCCAAGACTCTTTCTATGTACACAAAAGGCCTTTTCCCCCTGCAATATTGTTCACAAATCTGTCTAAATCTGTGTTAGTGAGCACTTCTCCATCCACCTCACAGGTGTGGTATATTAAGATGCTGATTAGACAGCATGATTATTGCACAGGTGTGCCTTAGGCTAGCCACAATAAAAGGACACTTTGTGGGCAAAAATAAAAGTGTTGCATTTATAATTTTGTTCAGTGTATGCAAATACAGACACAAACACATGCATAGATTAAAAAAATAAAATAAATTTAAAATAAAAATCCACATTCAAATACAAAAACGATGCTTTGAGTGATGATGGTGGTCTCAGGAGAGAAGCCATAAGCCTTTCTTCACACTAACTCAAATTATGCATTTTAAATGATATAATATATTTCGAATTTAGATCTTTAAGTAGACAATTTTAATTGAGTTTTGTCTTATGATCCACGCACACTTATCATCTGATTAAAGCGCTCTGAGGCGTGTGATCTCAGGTGTAGTACAGTACATGTGTTCAGCAGCTCATTCATCACCAGAGCTCTATTAATAACAGCTGCTGACAGATACAGGCCACAGACACACACAGAACAATACTGCTGATAACAGCACTGACAATACCCAAATACACCGCAACTATATGACATAGACACACACACACTCACACAGAAGACTCACTTTACTCTCTCAGACAACAACTAGTGCTGATGACGAGTTCAAGTTAAATGTACTGTAGCATCTTTTACCAAAACACACAGCACATTGTGTGTGTGTGTGTGTGTGTGTGTGTGTGTGTGTGTGTGTGTGTGTGTGTGTGTGTGTGTTGGTGTATATGAAACAGGCTAAATCTTGAACATCTGTGACTGTATGTGACATACAATCAATCAATCTATCAATCAATTAATCACCTTTATCTATATAGTGCTTTAAACCAAATACATTGCGTCAAAGCACTGAGCAACATTCATTTGGAAAACAGTGTCTCAATAATGCAAAATGATAGTTAAAGGCAGTTCACCATTGAATTCAGTTATGTCATCTCTGTTCAGTTTAAATAGTGTCTGTGCATTTATTTGCAATCAAGTCAATGATATCGCTGTAGATAAAGTGACCCCAACTAAGCAAGCCAGAGGCGACAGCGGCAAGGAACCAAAACCCGATCGGTGACAGAATGGAGAAAAAAACCTTGGGAGAAACCAGGCTCAGTTGGGGGGCCAGTTCTCCTCTGATCAGACGAAACCAGGCTGCAGCAAAGTCAGATTGTGAAGAAGAATCATCTGTTTCCTGTGGTCTTGTCCTGGTGGTCCTCTGAGACAAGGTATTTACAGGGGATCTGTATATGGGGCTCTAGTTGTCCTGGTCTCCGCTGTCTTTCAGGGCAGTAGAGGTCCTTTCTAGGTGCTACACGTGTCATACATGACCATATAAACACACACTACCAACAGTTATTGCAAATGATCAGCTGTTTATAAACAACTGTATGTAGATACAGAAATCATATTTACACTCATCTGTGTTTTTATACAGTCTACGGTATGTAGATAAAGCATTGTGATTATCTGTCACCACCTCTGACTGAATCTGGCAGCAGTTAGCATGCTAGCTCTGCAGCTAACACACTCAATAACAACAGAGTGTTTATAAATCATCTCTCAGTGAACTCTGTTCATTCAGATCGTTCAGTATTCATAACGACTGTATTCTCGTTCATTGTGAGAAACCAGCTGATTCAGTGATTAACAGAACTGGTCCAGCTCTTCTGACCAGATACACGACTAGTAGCGTCAGCTTCTGAGATTAAACCAGCTGTGTGAGCTGAATAGGATAAAAAAATAATTCTTCCATAATTTCCAGTTGATTGATGACATTGAAACACCCATTGTAAACACTTTTTGTTACAAGTTTTCTGATATTGACTGTTTAAATATGCAAATTATTAATTGTGCATTATCTATTTAAATATGCATACATTTGCATAGTCCAGAACAGAAATCTGAAATGAGGTTCGACATTATTCTTTGAGTTTGTTGAAATAATAATAATAATAAAAGAATTGTAAACATTTATAAAGATTTTTCTTTTTATAACTCCATGAATCAGAAAATCCTGTCAACAGAGAAAGAAAAGAAGAATAAAACTTTTCAACATGTTTTTAGGTGTAAAATGCTAAATTGTATAAATCACTGATTGAAATACGAACAAACCTCTTAGAATATAGAGACGATGTTGTTTTCTTTCCACTTGTCGATTTTATTACGAAGATTCTATTTTATAAAAACCCAGATAGCACAAAACCTCAAAATTGACAAGTGCATGAAAAATTAAGTGCAACTTTTATAATTCACATTTATATTCACATTTAAATTCATAAATTATTAAATATTAATTATGATATAGTTTATTCTGGATGCTGCAGCTTCATTCATAATATAATAAATATAATTAACAAGATGCTTTGTCTTTGATTGGTTGAAGGCATACTACAGTGCTTTGATTCAAAGTAATTTAATATATATTTTTGTATTATTCGTAAGCTGGCCTCATTAATAAGGCACACAGGCTAGTTGCTGTGTTTGTCACTCAGTGTTTCTCCAGATCAAGCCTGAGAGCCTCTGTTTATTGAGTCCTCTGTCCGTTTGTCCATTCACAGGTGGATCAGCCCTGACCCAACAGCATGACTGCTCGAACCCGAGCCCTTCGATGACCCCGTGACCTCTTCCTCTGTCCCTGAGCTGCACGGTGAAGATCTCTCTGCTGACGTTCATGCGTGTGTGAAGAGATGCTGTTAGTTTTATATAACGCTGTGTGGGTGCCGCTGACGAGCCCATCCAGTGCATGTGTGGGCAGCGCTCTTAACAAATGATGCTGGCTCACACTCAGGTTACGGGGGAGTACAGGAGTGAAATTATGTAAATACCCTCCGAAGTACTGACACACACACACACACACACACACACACACACACACGGCGTGTGCTCGAGCGCAGCTCAAAATATCTATTGATTTGTGTGTTTGCTGATTATTTGTGTGTGTGGGTCTGCTCTTAATCTGGAACGGCAAATGGAGAAAATAAGTGAGATCATGAGAGAGTTGTTCAGACGACAGCGCTTCAGTGGATTCCCAGAGCCTCAGCTATTAAAGAGAGAAGAAGTTCCCATTAAACCCAGTCTCTGATCACACAAACACAGTTATAGATCACTACAGATGACCTGCTCATGTTCTGTTTGTGTGTGAGGGTGAATGAGTTCCTCACACTTCTGTTCAGTGCTCAAACAACCAAAGATTTTCTTGTTTTTTATTGACTGTGAAACCCAACTTGTGAAGACACAGTGAATCTTCAGTGGATGATTTGAAAAAGTGATTGTGAATTTTTTATATTTTATTATTTGATTTCTGCATAGCTTTTCCAAAACACATCTATGATCTATGTGTTGAAACGTTGCGTGCACACTCCCAAATGAGAAAAGAAATGAATAGTTCATCAGAGTGTTTGTTGTGATTGTATGTGTTGTCCATGTGTTTATTCCTGGTGACTGTCTGCTTCTGAACACGAGACGCTTCTGTCTGCTGAAGAAACTGGTGTTCTCATCCGTCACCATCATCTGACTCTGACTCTGATGTGAGGTGTACCCCAATACTCCTGAGCACATTAAGAGATATACAGCATCATAAACAGACATGTGTCTGACTGCTCAGTGCAGTGCTCCAGTCACGTCAATGACTGATTTATTCATCTAACACCATTAAACCCAATGTTGTTGTACATTAAAATATAAAACAAAGGAGCAAAAGATGTTCACTGTTCAGCATTATTGTCAACTGATCACTCAAAGCTTCCTCGGGGAATAACAAAACTGGACTTTCCAGTAAAATGAATAAAACATTGGGACCAGAAATGAGAGCTTGTTCTCTGAAGTGTTTTGTCTTTAATTGCTAATGTGATCTTTTTCCATCACAGACTGAAGGAAATCAAGCTCTGCTTGTAATTAGTTTGATCTAGAATGGTTTTATTTAATTGTGTTCTTAGATTTAACAGCTGACACATATTCAACAGAATTCATTACAGACCTTTCTATCAAAGTTATCTGACTTTATCTTGATGATGGAAAAAAAAGTGAGAACGGTAAAAAATAGATATTTCAGTGATGCCGTGTTTATTCATAAAGCGTTTTCATTTACTCACAAACGTTTCTCAGAAGAAAGGAAATGTTTCACAGAGAGGCACTTAACAATCATTAATATGAATAAATCAAGCACTGAAATCTCAGGTTTACCATCGCCGTGTTCCTTTAGTACAGACGCACAGCTCCAGAGACATCATTCAGATGTTAGTGTGAACCTGATTTACACAGACTGTAGAAACCAGTGCCTCGCTGAAATGATCCAGACGTCCCAGAGATCAGCCGAGTGATTCTGTCACGCCACACTGTGACCACACACACCACTGGAGACACACACTCCTATACGAACAGTGACTGGGAAAGAGTTAAATCAGCAGTGTTTCTGACCGGCGTGGGCTCACTGTGACCCGCTCTACACTCAACCACATCTACTCACTGATCTCAGTCTATTTCTGTTTCTCTGAAGGAGAACCATCTGTGCTCTCACTACAGCCTCATTGAGACATATTTATGTGAAGCCTAACCATAAACATATAATATTAACCTGCATGTCTGTTACTATATAACACACCACAATCATGTTCCAGCATGACACACACACTGACACACACACACACACACACACACACACACACACACACACACACACGCACACACACTCCTTCCAGAGGGTTCCACCCGGGATGCAGTAATAAATAAGAGAGTGTCCCAGTTATCAGCAGGTCAGTGAGAAACATGTCAGATGTGATGGATACAGTATTATATATTAACAGTCAGTTTGTTGAGTCTAACAAAGTTAATAAACTGTTAAAACATACATAGGTTACAGACATCCTGTTAATATCTTCATAGTTTTCTGAAAGTGTTTTCTTTTCAATGCTGTATAACTCTGTTTTGTTATGTTCATTGTCACTCCAAAAGTAGTTTATTTTTATAATCCCAGACTAAATATTTTTATTGCTTGAAATCCATGTGGGCCAGATCTGGGCCGAAACTGCTTGCTGACTGGGATAATTGTCTTTAAGTGACACAATATTTAGTCATGTTCCCTTTACTCATATAACTATCATGTGCTCTACCTAGGGGGCATGTTGTCATTCACTTCTATATTCTTTTAGGATAAACAGTTTTAATGAAATAAGAGCACATGTGTGTGCATGCAGAGAAAGCCATAAAGTCTCTGACCGTTTAAATATCTTACTGAATATTATTTATAGAAAAGCTGAGGAGCAAAGCTTTCCTGGAGCTCAGTCAACAGATCATGGCGCTTGCAACACAAGGTCAAGCGTTCGATTCCCAGGGAATGCATTAACTTATCGAATGTGTAGATTGAATGCAACGAAATCAAATCTCCTGCCAAGTGAAAACGACTTGACTCACAGCTTCAGCGCTCTGAAGCACAAACCTCCCACACCGCAGGATGGAGAAGACTAAATCTCACCGCAGTTATTTTCAGCTTGATTGAACAGGCTTCAGTTTCACATTGTGCTGTTTCGTTGCCAACTTTCTGCGTAAAATAGCAGTTGGTGCACAGCCAGCTCTTAATTAATTCTCAAATAATAAATGAGCACAAGAGCTGCCACCACACACTGCTGATAATTGTAGTTTTATTGAGAGGATATGAGATGCATGTGTCTCCATCAGCTCCAGCACGGTCTCTGAAGACTTCTGCTGATCCTGCAGCTGCTGGAGAGCTGGTGTCAGCACACTGATCGCCCGTGTGTCGCTGAGATAACATTCAGAGTCCTGCAGATGTGTCCGTGTGCACTTCTCCCGCAGACAGACGTGATTAATGCACTCACGCCGCTCTCAGACTCTATTGTGTGCGCCGCGTCCGACCGGGAGAAGGAACTGGAGCAATTAAAAAGAGAAGACCGCTGGCGAGCATCACATTACTCAAGCGCCTCGAGCGCAGGGAAAGAGAGGCTGGTTTATCACAATCCTGAAGACACAAGAACAGCTAACACAAGAGCCAAGATCAGAAACATCCACAGCTCAGAGCGAGAAACATCCTAACCCTAACATCATCAGCTCTAAACATGCTCAGATTAGACTGAGAGCTGGATCATCTCTTCAGTTTCACAACACTCAAACCTCACATTCCCCTAATGTTTACACAAACATACAATGAAACCTAACATTTGCATAAAAAATACATTCTTTAAACTTTCAAAGAATTGGTATGTTCAGACGATATTCAGAAATAACATTTTCGTAACATAACAGAAAGGCTGGTAAAACATTCTTGGATCACATGTTTTGTTCTCATCTCCAGCATCATCAGACGAGGATTCATCCGTGATTATTGACTGGGAACAGTGACATTTCACTGTAAAACTAGGGCTAGGTAAATAATATAGATTTCTCGATATCAACTGAATCTCTTTATGGATTCCTGATTCCCATGAGTCGGTGAGCCTGGTCTGTCTCGAGATAATGAGTGGAACTGTGTAACGCGCTTCCCATCCAATAATCACAGGAAGCTTTGTGACGTTTCATATCTGATAAATATATATATATCTGATCTGCTTTAATAAGAGTTACAGCACAAAATAAACATGAATAAACATCTGGAGATAAGAGAAAGAGGACACCTTCCTGAAATCAGTCTCAAGATGTTAATATAACGGCTTTTACCTCAGGGAAATAATAATAATAATCATTTTGATATTCGGTGACCATAAGCTCATTAGTAAGCTAGAGAGGAGCTTTTTACTAAATATATGCATCATATAACTTACTTATGATCATTTTTACTGTTCTTCAGTGTTTAGTTTATGCTCGGATGAATCAAGTGTTTTTCCTCATGGAGGTGAGTCTCTGTCTGAGAGTTCAGTGTCATTAGCTGCTATAGGTCCATAACGAGGAGAATAACACAACGTAACGGTAAAACTGAACACAAACCAGTGTGTTATTAATTAAGAGAACAGATTCAAATAATATGATAGGACACATCGATTATCAATATCAAACAGCAAAACCATTGTACAGCTAAAAACAGACCGGAAGCTACACCCATAGAATTTAGGAAAGGCGGCGTTTGTACATCAGGAAAAAGGTGGATATTTAAATAAATAAATAAATGGAAATCTAACACTAGCTCGCTCTATTCTATTTGTATTCTATCTGTTTTCTTCTTATTGATTTCGATTGCTTCTACTGTTTGTATGTAAAGTAGGTGTTTGTTAATTTGAACCTTCATCATTCTGCTGATGTTTTCCTGGAGCACGTACTGTGTCTGGACTCAGTCCTTCATCACAGCCTGTACTCTCATTACTCTGATTACTCTGATATTACTGTACACGATCAGCGTTAATAAAGCCCTTGTTTCATATGAGCATCTTCTGAAGGGCCCAGAAACCCAGGAGCGGTTTGTTCATGTCTACAGGAGTTCAGCTCTGATCTCCAGAGGATAACGTGTGTTGATCTCGCTGAAGCAGCTCAATATGACACTCAGTGTTTGCTCTGAACTCACACGATTAAACACACTCACTCAGACCAGGCTCGTGCGTGTGTGTGTGCGTGTGTGTGTGTGTTTGCCCGAAGCGGAGCTGCAGGAACGAGTGTCTTCATTAATGAGTGTGTGAAGTCTCTGACATTTATCCTGATCTCGACACGCTGTCGTTTACTGAACTCTCTCCTGGATCTCCAGATCTTCTAATTAAAAGGTGTTTAGTGAAGAAAATGAATGAAAACTGCATCAAAAGGCACACACTGAGGGATTCTCAATGGATGAAAAACTAAATCACAAAAAAAAGATAAAAATAAATAAAAACCCCAGAGTGTTCAGAGAGCACACATATGTGTGAATGCCTGATTGATGAGAATCAGAATGATCTGACCGTGCAAGATTGAGATCGATCAGTGTGTGATCAGTGTGTGATCAGTGTGTGATCAGTGTGTGATCAGTGTGTGATCAGTGTGTGATCAGTGTGTGACCAGTGTGTGATCAGTGTGTGATCAGTGTGTGATCAGTGTGTGATCAGTGTGTGACCAGTGTGTGATCAGTGTGTGATCAGTGTGTGATCAGTGTGTGATCAGTGTGTGATCAGTGTGTGATCAGTGTGTGATCAGTGTGTGATCAGTGTGTGACCAGTGTGTGATCAGAGTGTGATCAGTGTGTGATCAGTGTGTGATCAGTGTGTGATCAGAGTGTGATCAGTGTGTGATCAGTGTGTGATCAGTGTGTGATCAGTGTGTGATCAGTGTGTGATCAGTGTGTGACCAGTGTGTGATCAGTGTGTGATCAGTGTGTGATCAGTGTGTGATCAGAGTGTGATCAGTGTGTGATCAGTGTGTGATCAGTGTGTGATCAGTGTGTGATCAGTGTGTGATCAGAGTGTGATCAGTGTGTGATCAGAGTGTGATCAGTGTGTGATCAGTGTGTGATCAGTGTGTGATCAGTGTGTGATCAGTGTGTGATCAGTGTGTTACTCAGAGTAATGCTGAATGTGTTCTAGCTGCATTCACCAACATTTATCATTTCAGTTTACATGTAAATATTAAAAAAATACAAAAATACTACAAATATAAAATAAAAATACATTTAAAATATTGATTAAAAACTGTAAAAAGTTTGATATAGAAAAGATGATTGGAGTATGAAAATACTATTTCAGTCTTTCATGCTTAATTCAGTGTGCGGTAACACTTTAGAATAAGGTTCCGTTAGTTAATGTTAGTTAATGTATTAATTAACATGAACAAACAATGAATAATACATTTATTACTGTATTTATTCATCTTCGTTAGGGTTAGTTCATGAAAATACAGTTATTCATTGTTAGTTCATGGTAATTCACAGTGCATTAACTAATGTTAACAAGCACAACTTTTGATTTAAATAATGCATTAGTAAATGTTGAAATTAACATCAACTAAGACTTATAAATGCTGTAGAAGGATTGTTCTTGCTTAGTTCATGTTAACGAAAGTAGTTAACTAACATTAACTAATGGAACCTTA
>NC_068404.1:32813341-32830841 GCF_023724105.1 Carassius gibelio
CAGAAAGAGAACATCGCTTTAGCGGCGGATCTTTCCTCAACAACCGTCCCTGACCTCAAAGTGTCTCCTGACCGCGCTTCATCCTCTCACAGATCACCGGACCTTCCCTCCGCTCACAATCCTCACCTGATATACACATGCTAGGAGAAACAGTCTCATAACTTTATTAATTATTCATATACATTCTCATAACAGTGAGAGAACAGTTTCTTACAACAACTTTCCCAAAACAGTCTCATGATGTTCTGTGAACTTGATGTGACATTTTAACACTATTGGAATATTAAAAAATAATATTATATTTTGAGTAAAAATCGAAAACATAGTAGACTGCTTAGGAAACGTATTTGTAACCTTTAAATAAAAGTAAGCCTGGACATGTCAGCATCTGAAAAGGATGTGTTCATAAGCTGAATCTGTTTCCTGTGTCTCAGGACTCCAGTTCTTCTGTGTCTCGGTCTCGATCTGAAGAGACACACTACATCTCTCCAGAGTACAGAAGTCCAATCAGCTGCTGGATAAATCATGTGAGATTCACTGCTGAACAGGAGCACATCTGATTCATGTTCATGTCTTCACACAGTTTCACTGCACTCGAGTCACTTAACTTTGACCATCCACAGATGAAGGCCTTAAAAAGCTGTTAAACTGGGACTGAAAGTTTTAATTTCATGAAGTCATGAGCATCTTCTTCTGTATGTTTGTCTTCCAGAACAAATATCTAAACTTCCTGAAATCTGGTCAAATCCTGGGAATGCTCTAAAAACTAGACTAATTAAGGCAGGTGTTTCATCATTAATTAAATCTGTTAATAATCACAGTAAACAACCATCTTGATGTTTGTTAATGATTGTCATGTGATGAAACAACCAATCAGATGCAGTGATAATCTGATGTGTTTCTCTGAATGAGCTTCATCTGATAACTGATATCTGAATGATTTCTGACCAGTGACAGTAAAAATGTGAGTTTGGTTAGAGAACACAGTCATCCCTCTCAAATATATCTGAACTGTGAACACAAGTGTGTGAATAACTCAAACTCAGGATGGAGAATCTGAGAAGATGCTGGTGTTTCTCTGTCAGAGCTGGAAACAAGAGGAAGAAGCTGATTCGACCTGAATGCAAATCCCATCGCAAGGATTTTCTTACCATTACATGCAATTCAGATTTCTTGAAGATGCAGCAATAATCTGTGTGTCAATCAAACATAAACTAGGACATACATGAACCCTAAAGACAGGCGCTAAAAACATTATTATACTGCATGATCACAAGCGATAGAATCTCCTATACCTTCATATAAAGCTGAAGGTTATACACACACACACACACACACAGTATATAAATCCATGTGCAGTACTCACACACAGAGACACACACACACACACACACTCACACAAACAAACACACGCTCACACACACACACACACACACAGTATATAAATCCATATGCAGTACTCACACACACAAAGAGACACACACACACACGGTTTGTGAGTCTGGATGTCCTGACAGGCCTGGTGTCTCTCTCCTGTCTTCTGAACGCTTCATCTCCAGCTTCTTCTTCTGCCTCTCTCTTGGAAATGGTTGTCGTGGCAACCCAATGAGCAGAACTTTCTTCACGATGTCACTTTCAGAAACAAAGTTAGCAGAATTCCTCCAGGATTCAGATGAAGAGAGAAGACACTGAGACCCGATGGAGAAACATCTATCTATCTATCTATCTATCTATCTATCTATCTATCTATCTATCTATCTATCTATCTGTCTATCTATCTATCTATCTATCTATCTATCAAGTGCTTTATACAGTATAGATTGTTTCACAGCAGCTTCACAATAGAATCTGTGCAAACTCTAACAAGTCAGTAGTGTAACTGTGTAGAATTCATCCTTCATACATACAGTATGTACAGTGTATATGTGCATATGCATAGAAATGGAGCCATAGATTAATTTATAAAACTGTAATTACAACAAGAAAAATGTAAATTTGAATGTTTAATGTTTAGAATATTGGAAATAAATATTACAATACTGATATATTTTAAATTAAAAATAAAGTTGTCAAATGTTTTTGTAACCTTTAAATAATGTTTTGATCACAACAAGAAAACTGGACATTTTAACATTCTTGAAACATTCAAAATAAACATTCAGATAAACATATTTTGGGAAAAATCTAAATTAATAAAATATTTAAGAAACATTTTTGTAACTTTTAAATAATGTTATAAATACAACAAGAAACTGGACATTTGAATATATTTTTTCAACATTAAAAAAGAAACATTCACTTTGCAAATAATATACCCATACATACAACTGTATACTGTTATATACATAAACAGATGATTCTTCTGCATCAGAAGAATTTTTGTCCTTATCCTTGCCCACTCCTCTCCCTTGTCTTTGCCCCACTCCTCTCCCTTGTCCTTGTCCTTGGCCCACTCCTCTCCCTTGTCCTCGCCCCACTTATCTCCATTGTCTTTACCCACTCCTCTCCCTTGTCTTTGCCCCACTCCTCTCCCTTGTCTTTGCCCCACTCCTCTCCCTTGTCCTTGCCCCACTCCTCTCCCTTGTCTTTGCCCCACTCCTCTCCCTTGTCCTTGTCCTTGGCCCACTCCTCTCCCTTGTCCTCGCCCCACTTATCTCCATTGTCTTTACCCACTCCTCTCCCTTGTCCTTGTCCTTGCCCACTCCTCTCTCTTGTCTTTGCCCCACTCCTCTGCCTTGTCCTTGCCCCACTCCTCTCCCTTGTCTTTGCCCCACTCCTCTGCCTTGTCTTTGCCCCACTCCTCTCCCTTGTCCTTGCCCCACTCCTCTGCCTTGTCCTTGCCCCACTCCTCTCCCTTGTCTTTGCCCCACTCCTCTGCCTTGTCTTTGCCCCACTCCTCTCCCTTGTCCTTGCCCCACTCCTCTCCCTTGTCTTTGCCCCACTCCTCTCCCTTGTCCTTGTCCTTGGCCCACTCCTCTCCCTTGTCCTCTCCCCACTTATCTCCATTGTCTTTACCCACTCCTCTCCCTTGTCCTTGTCCTTGCCCACTCCTCTCTCTTGTCTTTGCCCCACTCCTCTGCCTTGTCCTTGCCCCACTCCTCTCCCTTGTCTTTGCCCCACTCCTCTGCCTTGTCCTTGCCCCACTCCTCTCCCTTGTCCTTGTCCTTGCCCCACTCCTCTCCCTTGTCTTTGCCCCACTCCTCTGCCTTGTCCTTGCCCCACTTATCTCCATTGTCTTTGCCCGACTCCTCTCCCTTGTCCTTGCCCCACTCCTCTCCCTTGTCCTTGTCTTTGCCCCACTCCTCTCCCTTGTCCTTGCCACACTCCTCTCCCTTGTCCTTGCCCCACTCCTCTCCCTTGTCCTTGCCCCACTCCTCTCCCTTGTCTTTGCCCCACTCCTCTCCCTTGTCCTTGCCCCACTCCTCTCCCTTGTCCTTGCCCCACTCCTCTCCCTTGTCCTTGCCCCACTCCTCTCCCTTGTCCTTGCCCCACTCCTCTCCCTTGTCTTTGCCCCACTCCTCTCCCTTGTCCTTGTCCTTGCCCCACTCCTCTCCCTTGTCCTTGCCCCACTCCTCTCCCTTGTCCTTGCCCCACTCCTCTCCCTTTTCTTTGCCCCGCTCCTCTCCCTTGTCCTTGCCCCACTCCTCTCCCTTGTCCTTGTCCTTGCCCCACTCCTCTCCCTTGTCCTTGCCCCACTCCTCTCCCTTGTCTTTGTCTTTGACCCACTCCTCTCTCTTGTCCTTATACTTGCCCACTCCTCTCCCTTGTCCTTGTCTTTGACCCACTCCTCTCTCTTGTCCTTATACTTGCCCACTCCTCTCCCTTGTCTTTGTCTTTGACCCACTCCTCTCTCTTGTCCTTATACTTGCCCACTCCTCTCCCTTGTCTTTGTCTTTGACCCACTCCTCTCTCTTGTCCTTATACTTGCCCACTCCTCTCCCTTGTCCTTGTCTTTGACCCACTCCTCTCTCTTGTCCTTATACTTGCCTACTCCTCTCCCTTGTCTTTGTCTTTGACCCACTCCTCTCTCTTGTCCTTATACTTGCCTACTCCTCTCCCTTGTCCTTGTCTTTGACCCACTCCTCTCCCTTGTCCTTATACTTGCCCACTCCTCTCCCTTGTCCTTGTCTTTGACCCACTCCTCTCTCTTGTCCTTATACTTGCCCACTCCTCTCCCTTGTCCTTGTCTTTGACCCACTCCTCTCTCTTGTCTTTTCCACACTCCTCTCCCTTGTCTTTGACCCACTCCTCTCCCTTGTCTTTTCCACACTCCTCTCCCTTGTCCTTGTCTTTGACCCACTCCTCTCTCTTGTCCTTATACTTGCCCACTCCTCTCCCTTGTCCTTGTCTTTGACCCACTCCTCTCTCTTGTCTTTTCCACACTCCTCTCCCTTGTCTTTGACCCACTCCTCTCTCTTGTCTTTTCCACACTCCTCTCCCTTGTCTTTGACCCACTCCTCTCTCTTGTCTTTTCCACACTCCTCTCCCTTGTCTTTGCCCCACTCCTCACCCTTGTCCTTGCCCCACTCCTCTCCCTTGTCTTTTCCACACTCCTCTCCCTTGTCTTTGCCCCACTCCTCTCCCTTGTCCTTGCCCCACTCCTCTCCCTTGTCCTTGCCCCACTCCTCTCCCTTGTCTTTTTTGCCCCGCTCCTCTCCCTTGTCCTTGCCCCACTCCTCTCCCTTGTCCTTGTCCTTGCCCCACTCCTCTGCCTTGTCCTTGCCCCACTCCTCTCCCTTGTCCTTGCCCCACTCCTCTCCCTTGTCCTTGTCTTTGCCCCACTCCTCTCCCTTGTCCTTGTCCTTGCCACACTCCTCTCCCTTGTCCTTGCCCCACTCCTCTCCCTTGTCTTTTCCACACTCCTCTCCCTTGTCCTTGTCTTTGACCCACTCCTCTCTCTTGTCCTTATACTTGCCCACTCCTCTCCCTTGTCCTTGTCTTTGACCCACTCCTCTCTCTTGTCTTTTCCACACTCCTCTCCCTTGTCTTTGACCCACTCCTCTCTCTTGTCTTTTCCACACTCCTCTCCCTTGTCTTTGACCCACTCCTCTCTCTTGTCTTTTCCATACTCCTCTCCCTTGTCTTTGCCCCACTCCTCACCCTTGTCCTTGCCCCACTCCTCTCCCTTGTCTTTTCCACACTCCTCTCCCTTGTCTTTGCCCCACTCCTCTCCCTTGTCCTTGCCCCACTCCTCTCCCTTGTCTTTTTTGCCCCGCTCCTCTCCCTTGTCCTTGCCCCACTCCTCTCCCTTGTCCTTGTCCTTGCCCCACTCCTCTGCCTTGTCCTTGCCCCACTCCTCTCCCTTGTCCTTGCCCCACTCCTCTCCCTTGTCCTTGTCTTTGCCCCACTCCTCTCCCTTGTCCTTGTCCTTGCCACACTCCTCTCCCTTGTCCTTGCCCCACTCCTCTCCCTTGTCCTTGCCCCACTCCTCTCTCTTGTCCTCATACTTGCCCACACCTCACTCCCTTGTCTTTTCCACACTCCTCTCCCTTGTCCTTGTCTTTGACCCACTCCTCTCTCTTGTCCTTATACTTGCCCACTCCTCTCCCTTGTCCTTGTCTTTGACCCACTCCTCTCTCTTGTCTTTTCCACACTCCTCTCCCTTGTCTTTGACCCACTCCTCTCTCTTGTCTTTTCCACACTCCTCTCCCTTGTCTTTGACCCACTCCTCTCTCTTGTCTTTTCCACACTCCTCTCCCTTGTCTTTGCCCCACTCCTCACCCTTGTCCTTGCCCCACTCCTCTCCCTTTTCTTTTCCACACTCCTCTCCCTTGTCTTTGCCCCACTCCTCTCCCTTGTCCTTGCCCCACTCCTCTCCCTTGTCCTTGCCCCACTCCTCTCCCTTGTCTTTTTTGCCCCGCTCCTCTCCCTTGTCCTTGCCCCACTCCTCTCCCTTGTCCTTGTCCTTGCCCCACTCCTCTGCCTTGTCCTTGCCCCACTCCTCTCCCTTGTCCTTGCCCCACTCCTCTCCCTTGTCCTTGTCTTTGCCCCACTCCTCTCCCTTGTCCTTGTCCTTGCCACACTCCTCTCCCTTGTCCTTGCCCCACTCCTCTCCCTTGTCCTTGCCCCACTCCTCTCTCTTGTCCTCATACTTGCCCACACCTCACCCTTGTCCTTGCCCCACTCCTCTCCCTTGTCTTTTCCACACTCCTCTCCCTTGTCTTTGCCCCACTCCTCTCCCTTGTCCTTGCCCCACTCCTCTCCCTTGTCCTTGTCCTTGCCCCACTCCTCTGCCTTGTCCTTGCCCCACTCCTCTCCCTTGTCCTTGCCCCACTCCTCTCCCTTGTCCTTGTCCTTGCCCCACTCCTCTCCCTTGTCCTTGCCCCACTCCTCTCCCTTGTCCTTGTCTTTGCCCCACTCCTCTCCCTTGTCCTTGTCCTTGCCCCACTCCTCTCCCTTGTCCTTGCCCCACTCCTCTCCCTTGTCCTTGTCCTTGCCCCACTCCTCTCCCTTGTCCTTGCCCCACTCCTCTCCCTTGTCCTTGCCCCACTCCTCTCTCTTGTCCTCATACTTGCCCACTCCTCACCCTTGTCCTTGCCCCACTCCTCTCCCTTGTCTTTTCCACACTCCTCTCCCTTGTCTTTGCCCCACTCCTCTCCCTTGTCCTTGCCCCACTCCTCTCCCTTGTCCTTGTCCTTGCCCCACTCCTCTGCCTTGTCCTTGCCCCACTCCTCTCCCTTGTCCTTGTCCTTGCCCCACTCCTCTCCCTTGTCCTTGCCCCACTCCTCTCCCTTGTCCTTGTCCTTGCCCCACTCCTCTCCCTTGTCCTTGTCCTTGCCCCACTCCTCTCCCTTGTCCTTATCCTTGCCCCACTCCTCTCCCCTGTCCTTGCCCCACTCCTCTCCCTTGTCCTTGCCCCACTCTTCTCTCTTGTCCTCATACTTGCCCACTCCTCACCCTTGTCCTTGCCCCACTCCTCTCCCTTGTCTTTTCCACACTCCTCTCCCTTGTCTTTGCCCCACTCCTCTCCCTTGTCCTTGCCCCACTCCTCTCCCTTGTCCTTGTCCTTGACCCACTCCTCTCCCTTGTCCTTGTCCTTGCCCCACTCCTCTCCCTTGTCCTTGTCCTTGCCCCACTCCTCTCCCTTGTCCTTGTCCTCGCCCCACTCCTCTCCCTTGTCCTTGTCCTTGCCCCACTCCTCTCCCTTGTCCTTGTCCTTGCCCCACTCCTCTCCCTTGTCCTTGTCCTTGCCCCACTCCTCTCCCTTGTCCTTGTCCTTGTCCTTGCCCCACTCCTCTCCCTTGTCCTTGTCCTTGCCCCACTCCTCTCCCTTGTCCTTGTCCTCGCCCCACTCCTCTCCCTTGTCCTTGTCCTTGCCCCACTCCTCTCCCTTGTCCTTGTCCTTGTCCTTGCCCCACTCCTCTCCCTTGTCCTTGTCCTCGCCCCACTCCTCTCCCTTGTCCTTGTCCTTGCCCCACTCCTCTCCCTTGTCCTTGTCCTTGCCCCACTCCTCTCCCTTGTCCTTGTCCTTGCCCCACTCCTCTCCCTTGTCCTTGTCCTTGTCCTTGCCCCACTCCTCTCCCTTGTCCTTCTCCTTGCCCCACTCCTCTCCCTTGTCCTCGCTCCACTCCTCTCCCTTGTCCTATTCCAATGGAATAAAATACAGGTAATATATTTGTGTTTAAATGCAGAATATGAACAGCTGTTCACTTTGAATTCAGTCTATATAAGTTATGTTTAGAACAAGATGTTATTTGTACTGACATACATTGTGAAATCATTTGTAAATTTAACTGTAAAATTACATTGTTTTGATCTTGGTTGTGCTTGTGTGTAAAATAAGTTCAAGCATTTAAAATTGGTGTTAACTCTATGCATTTTGTATCAAAGCAACAAGAAATGTGTTAATTGTGTAGCTTACGAAGACGGATGTTGTGCTAACCGTGTTAAGAGTTTAGTAAACTTGTTAAAGGTATTGAAAAAACATAGCAATTGTAAAAAACTGTAAAATAGAATGTAATTAAGGTCAGACCACACTGACACAACAGTTTTGAGTGTTTCAGCTGGTTCTGTTTCTCATTTATTTTATATATGTATGCATTTATGTATTTTTTCACTTTTTTTCCTAAGGTATGTTTTGTAACATTTTCACATTAAATCAATGTAGTGTGAACGGGTTTGAGTCACTTACACTAAATTGATTCCTGAATCAATTTGTTTGCAGGTTTTAAGAAGGTAAGTTTAAGACTTTTTAATAACTTTTTTAAAGGGAATAAACTGAATAAACTGGTTTAGAAAAATCGACTTCATTCAAAGGGAAAACACACACACCAGAGAAGCAGCACAGATGGCATGAGCGTTTTTCATTAATTTACACTTCTGAGGCAGATGCAGGGTTATTTTTATGGAGGTGTAAGTGTCTGGCTCACAGCACTACAGCAAGTTCAGTGTGTGATGCTCATACAATCACAGCCAGCATCAGAACAACACTCATTGTTAAAGCTAATTAGAGAAAAGTTTCAGGGATTTAGTGACTTTACAGAAAAAAATACAGGTTACAGTTTATTTTGATAGTCCACTTTGAACATTCTACTAACTACTAGATGTTAACTAACTCTGATTATACTATCAGTAGACTGTTAACTTAGGGTTAGTAGAATAAGTTAACATGTAGTTTGTCCATCAAAACACACTGTGAGCAGATATTACAGTTTCTTCATCTGCTCACACACACAATCTTCGTTTGTCACACAGTTTCTGAAAGCTGACTCTCAAACAGCCGAAGCGCACACCAGATCTGTATATTCCTTATTTATTCCTATTCCTGATTTTCCTTTATTTATAACTTTGAAAATCATTTGGTAACACTTGACTTAAAGTCTTTGTGCATAATGCATTATAAAAGGGTTATTAAAGGTTATAATGCATTGTAATTATTCATAAAGTGCATTGTAAAGAATATATATTGTCATAAATGATTATAACCAAAAATGCATAGTGTAACAATTAATTGTTAAGTGTTATAATGCATTAACCGTGGTTACAATTAATCATGAGATGGTTAAATTTATTATAATTAGCATTACATAACATAATAAATGCATTAAAACTTTTATAACACATTATAAAGGCATGTAACCATTCTTTTACAAAGTAATAAAGTTGCTCTACATTATGTTTCTGATCTTCAAACTCTTTTCTATCAAAACATCAATCTTTAAACTAAATCAGCAGAATTACAAACACAATTGCACATGACTTTTAATTAGTGCTATTTGAGAATAATTGTGATATTACTACAGTTTTTGTTGATATTCTGAATTATGTTAATTTTAGTTGTGTTTTTGTTATTTGTATTAGTTTTAGTTGTTTATAAAGATGTCTATATATTTTATATACATTTTTATTTCAGTTTTATTTCTAGTCATTTTATTACATCAAGTTAAATGAATATGAAAAAATGTTGCCTTGTAAATATTGAACATAACTGAAATATGTTTTTTAATGGCTTATCTAAGTTAACATTTATTTGAAGCAAAGAAAATGTTTCATGGTTTTAGTAAACTGCAAAACAAATGTAAACATTAGTGTGGAGAAAGAAGGGGAAGGAGTAGAGTAACTATGCTGTTAAACACATGCAGGAAGAGAAAACCGTGTGTGCGATCTCACTCCGCATGAACACGGTCACACGCTCGCGCTCCTCTCCTTTAATTAGCTGGAAGAGGCTCTAAATATAGCAGTCCTCAGACTGCATCAGATCACACACAGCGAGAGACTCGGCTCTGAGGAGCTTGATTAGTGTGAGAGCCTCCTGATCGATCGGTGACTTCTGAAGCTGATGGTGTGTATGAATCGATCAGTGATCCGGTGACTGACTGCTCTGTCCCTCGCTCCAAGCCCTAGAGAATCAACAGAACATCTGAAGCACAGACGAGAAGCTCGTACTCTGACATCCACACACAGCCATCAAACCTCAGTGTCTTCTTCATTAAGCTGAAGCAGCATAGAGAGCTGCAGGGGCCATGGATCTGTTGTATCACTTCTGGCCTGAAGTCAATGCGTTTCTGAATGGCTTTTTTGTTAAAAGTCTGAAATAAAATCTGTTTGACACAAGCTCATGATATTTACACATTTACTCATCAGCAATAAACGCTTGTGAATTTTAAATATTTTTAACTCAGGGTTTCTGCAGGTTTTATGCGGCAAAATTGTTCAATATTGAAAGGAATGCAATACATTATTAAAGTATCGTATTAGCAATGCTTCAACACTGAAAATACAACTTCGAACAGATCTCCATTACTTTTTTATTTCTTAAAAAAAAAATTTTTTTGCAGTGTGGGAATGACTTTTAATGTATCTTCAAAAAGTGCTGCATTTCCTCCGTATTTTCCATTTTCAATGTAGATTTACTGGAGAAGCAAAATGACAAAGTATTGTTCATAAACATAAATCATAAACACTGACTAGTGAAAATTAAATATACTTAAATGCATTTGAAATACATTTATTTCCTGCTAAATATCTTTGTATAGTTCTGTCCTGCAGTTGTACTGTTAGTGTACTAAACTGGTATACTGCAAGTCTGCTGAACTGGAACTAATTTTGTACTCGATGCTCTTTAATCGTGCAGCGGTAGTGATGAAGTATGATTAAAATATTCTTCATATATTTTACTGTGCTGAAGTGGAAGTGAGTCTACTTCAGGGACACTTAAAAAACTTGCATTTAAAGTTTGATATTATTCAAAGATCATACAATCTTAATTAAAAGCGACATTAAAATACATTTTATAATTCATATAAGTCTTTGTCAGTAAATATGGTGAAACTGTACTTAGATTGAAATAAATGTATTTTAAATATATAGTTTTTACTAGGGTTATATTTTGAATTTGATTGTGTATTGTAGTGTTTCACTGTAATAATGTCATAAGGATGACAGAATGATCATTTACGGGTGAAAGACGTCTGTAAGACACTTCTCATGTCTGAAAGACTGACGCTCCTCATTGAAGATCTCTGAAGCCAGAAACACTGATCCAGGATCACACACTCATCAGTCTCCGGTGTTTGTGGTGATCCGGTTCATGGTGTGTCTGCTCTACAGCTGCAGCAGGTGTGTGGTGATGTCTGGAGCAGAACACATTCATCTCCTTGAGGTCAGGACGTCTGCTCCTTCAGGCTCACTAAACCTCACTGACACCCCACAGATGAGCCGCTGGGCTTTGGGACAGCGCCCACCTCTTAATTATCTCTGTGCACATGCAAAGAACACGCTTAGAGGAGGAGAAGCACTGGTGATCATGGACTCAGCTGAGCTTTCAGATGGAGATAGATGCTCAATGACGGTGTAGTTTTAGAAGTTCACATCACTCGGTGTCCCTCAACAGAAACAGTAGGATTCCTCCATCAGCTTCTGGATCAGCTCTGTAACCAGCAACATTATACAAATCATAATTAAACTTATTAGGCGTACTACTTGCGCACAATGCTTGTTCTTGATATTAAACCTAAGTGTGTTTTAATCTGATGAGGACTGAATGATCTTTGAACAATATCGCACACAACAGCTGCACTTCAGCTCAGTCAGATGCACTTCAGTATATTTATATCTTTAGTTGGACGTCAGCAGCACTTCTGCACGATTAAAGAGCATCAAGCTCAACATTAGTTCTTCCAGTTTAGCAGATTTGAAGTATACCAGTTTAGTACACTCACACAAACAGCTGTGGGGAATTTGATTAAGTACATAAATACGTAAATGTATTTGTAATTACTTAGAATAAAATAAATGTAATTTAAATACATGTTAGTATGTTTATTTTTCCCTAGGGAAGCTATAATAGTGTCTCAATGATACTAAAATAATAATAGGCAAATGATACGAATAGATGAAAATGAACTCTTCATCAGTGTGTTCACAGACACACACACACACACACTGGTGTTTATAAGTACGAGTGTTAAAGGACGTACTGCATGTCCTCGTCTGCCGGTGTCCCGTGGTCAAGGGTCATTCTGTCGCCCGTCCACTGTAGTGAGGAGACATCTGTTACTATCACCAGCACTGAGCACTGAGCCAATCAACCAGCAGCTGCCATGATGACCAGAACACAGCCCTGGACACACACACACACACACACACACACACACACACAGGCACTCACACACACACACACACACACACAGACACACACACACACACAGACACACACACACACACACACACACACACACACACAAACATACATAACACACACACACACACACAGGCACTCTCACACACACACACACACACACGCACACACACACACACGCACACACAGGCACTCACACACACACACACACACACACACACACAAACATACATAACACACACACACACACACACACTTACACACGCACACAAACACACACACACACACACACACACACACACACACACAGGCACTCACACACACACACACTCACACACACACACACACACACAGGCACTCACACACACACACACACAGGCACTCACACACACACACACACACACACACACACACTCACACACACACACAGACACACAGGCACTCACACACACACACACACACACACACACACACACAGACACACACACACACACACACTCACACACACACACACACACACAGACACACACACACACACACACACACACAGGCACTCACACACACACACACACACACAGACACACAGGCACTCACACACACACACACACACACACACAGACACACACACACTCACACACACACACACACACAGGCACTGACACACACACACTAACACACACACACACTTACTCACACACACAAACACACACACACTCACACACACAAACACACACACGCACACTATCTCTCTCTCTCTCACACACACAAGATAACTTGATACATTTTTACATTTTCATTATTCAAAATATATGTATATAGAGCAACAGGAAAAACTGTGATGAAAGAATAAGTTCATCTGTTTAAAGGATTTTCTGTACATAGTGTAGTCAAATAACTATGAGTCCAGCTGCAGTACCAGAGATGACCACACAGAGATCCCAACTGACCACTACACCACCATAACCTGACTGCATATAAATACATACAGATCCATTCAGAATCACTAAACTGAGCCAAACACCCAAACATCCTGAATCAGTCTGAAAGCAGCTCAGCATGAGCAGTGAACAGATCCTCTGTCCGAGTGAGTGTTGATATGAGTATAAACACTGACCGCTGCAAACGGCTACACAAACCTGCTTCTTCAGCAGTCTCCATTATAGAACACTGCCCGACATGTGAGCATACTGAAACGTGCTAACAAAGAGCGAACATACACGGTCTGTGTGTCACTGTAATCATCTTTACCGTCATTACAATCGTCATCCATCAAAACTTTACTGGTGTGATACTGGTTTGCTTCACTGAGCCCATTCAGACTAGTCCTGACTTCATATTTCTTATTACAGTTTTAACTGCTTACACACAAAACCTTTAGTTCTCACAGTTTCTGAAAGCTGAAACTCAGACAGCAGAAACACACACCAGATATACAAAACCACACTCTAATCATAACTAGTTCCAAGAACTAAATCCATACTTTCAAGAAAACAGAGTTTACTTCAGTTTATATTTCAGTTATATCTCATTTCAGTTCCACCACAAAATAAAAATTAATTGTGACTTTATTTTCCTCCCAATCCTGAGTTGATATCTCACAATTCCGTTATAAACTAGCAACTGTAAGTCATCATCTCACAATTAGGAGTTTTTTCTGAGTATTGTGAGATTATATATCATAAATGCATGAGAAAAGTTATTAGATAAAACTCTTCTGTAGAAATAGCCGTTCATATGCACGCTCTAATAAGCATCATACAAGCAAGCACTGGATCAAACGGTCCTTTATTTATTTTGTTAAACAGTGAGGAGTGCTAGAGTCTGTTTAGAGACAGATCTAGTATCATGTGAACACAGGTGAGTTTCAGAAACACAGATGGACGGTCAAGCAGCGGTCAACACGTGCTCAGCTCTCTGCTCTGTGGATGACAGCTTATTAAATATGTGCTGGAGCTCATACTGTCAGGTAAAACTATTCAATCAGTGTGTGGTCTTTATCTGTAAAAGCAGCTGCGCACAGCCTGGCTTTAGCTAATGGCAAACACTTGTTTTAATCCAGAGCTTGCTGTAAAAATAAGTTCAGACGTATGTCACGAACTGCAGAAGTAACATAACTTTTCTTCTTGTTCTGTTTGTTCTGACCAGCAGTGACGTAAACAATAAACTCATCATTACAAGAACAAGACAGCAGCTTGAGAGCGACACACATGCACCTCATTAACCTTGTCTTTATACAGTAACTGATGATCTACAGTATAGAAACCATAGCAACAGCACGTGTCCATCACCTGCAGTTTAGCGCTTCTATGGGCTTTAACTGTTTCAGATGCTGTGATCTGCATCTCTTGATGAAGGCGTTGGTCTGATGACGGCGGTGTCAGCTTCTCCTGTGCCAGCAGAGGTCTGCTGATTTCCCTTCGGAGGTGTACAGGACTGTTCAAATACAGACTGTGACATTCACTGGTTCTCTCTCACAGAGTAATTAACAGGCATGGACTGTCCTTAATGAGGAATCACACTTCATATTACAGCATTCGCTCACCAAACATAACTGATATCACAGTTCACTCACAAGAGTATGTTGTGAAGAATGTCCTCTCCTTAAGATGATAGTTTATAGTGTCCACCGAAGAGCCAAAAATACAATAAAAACACTTCATATGACCCTTGAGCTGAAGATTCTTCAGAAAAGATTTCAAAAGCTCTCAATAAAAGAATATAATAAAGAGTTTGAATGTATTAGAGGAATTAAGAAAAAGAAAGAGGAAGTCAAAGAACAGTTTAAAGGCTGTCTACACTGGACGTGAAAAAGAGCCTTTAGCCAATCATTGGTTCTTCCTGACGGTAGCTATGTCACAATATAATGCAGCAAAGGTTTACTATCGGAGATTTGTGGCTCCGCATCCAGTGTAGAATCACAGTTTATAGCAAGTTTTAGAGGTGTAATGGTACACAGATGTCACGGTTTGATAAGATTTTGGTACAACAGAAAAAAAATCTTCTATACTAGGTTCCTTTTCATTTATTTTGGACAGACAGTAGTACAAATAAAACTAATTCCACCCAAACATGAAAATACTAAATATTATACTAAATTATGTTACATATGTCTGCAGTACATATATACATAGAATAAATACTTAACATTTATTTGAAATAAATAGCAGATAAACAAGGGGAAAAACAGTGCCACACTTAACATACTCCATTAACACAGAGTTTCAGTTCATTTTTGTGACAGGCTTCTTTTGTTCACAGAAAGGAAACTCCAAGGGCAGAAAGCAACATTAGACTTGTTTTCTTTATTTTACAAAAGCACAATGTTTTGTTTTCATTGTGAGATTACACAAAAATAAACCTTTTACAGTGATGCATCATAAATAAGAGTTAACATTAAGAGTGTTTAAAGTTTAAACATATGCAAAGTGTCACAGTCTCTGTGCATAAGCATTCAATGTGTAAATAAATGCATTGTGTTCACATGTTGTGTTTATGTTCTTATCTTTAACCTTAAGCAACTTTAAGCGTTAGGGTTAGGGTTAGAGTTGTGTGAAGTGATTTAATGTCAAGTTCTGCTAATTCACAAGCCGAGTGAGAGTCCTACTCACAAAGCTGATGTTAATTATTAAACCGAACAGAATCAAGCCTTCCAGGAACATGCAATAATATGATTCCTTTAGTGAGTGACATACAGTGGGTTTAATCTGTAACATTATTAATAGATTTACAATCAGGCGTCATCTCTGGGACCTGCTTCTCTTGGTGTTTTTACACAGAGAAAATGTGAAAAGACATACTGCGTTGTCCAGTTTTCTCTCAGAACAATGAACGGAGTGATTATAAGTGATTTGTGTTACTCGCATTTTCGCAGATTCCATGTTAAATCCATTCATGCAGCCGTCTCTTTGGCCACTCAGTTCTGCTGTGAGGGGGTGTCCCGGCGGGAAAGTGACGTCAGTGCACATCCTGTATAAAGAAACAGTTGAAGTGACACACACACACACACACACACACACACACACACACACAAAACACATCAGTTCCAGCATTGCTAACTTGACAGTGCAGTTGATACTTTTTCTAAATAAAATACAGTGAACCAAACAACAGAGTCGCCTCTGTGTCACCGTTAGAATGCGATTAAAGTACAAAGCCTATAATTCACGTAATAAACAATAGTTTAGCTATTGGATGCTCGCAAATATGAAAATATTGTAGAATATTTGGATTTATGCTGAATGAGATAGCTGGGATACACGAGCACAAAGCTCCATTTCACAAGCCTTTAAAGGGACAATAAGTAACTTTTTAGGTATTTTATTATCTAAAATCAATATTTTTATTCATAAATATGCCCTCAATGGTGTACAAATACCTATGCCAATGTTTAAACTAATCCTTGTAAATGAATAATTTATTATCTTTATATACATGGGACGGGTAGGTCGACGGAGGCTTCCATGTAGTTCCGCCATCTTGCAAAACTATAATAGCAGAGAGGGACAAAAAGTACTAAGCCAACGCGTTTCCACAACGCGTTTTCGGTCAGAGCCAGAAACGCAGGTGCAGAGCAGTGAGAGGCGCTTGAAACTGCACCGGCAAGTTTAAAAGTCTGGATTGCATTCTTATTATGGACCATACATATGCCGCGTCACAGGAGAAGAAAACATCGTTGCCAAAATAGTCAAAAATAGAACGTAAAAGGAAACGTGACCGTAGATTACAGAAAACAAGAGTTAATGTCGGGGAAGCTTTTTCTAGGTGGAAAGAGCTAATGCTTGATAAAGATTTCAAAAGAGACGCTGAAGTGGCCAGTTTTCTTCTCGACAGGTAAGTCAGTGTTACAGTCTATATTATAATATTTTTTTTATATCTAACAATGCATATAATTCAGAAAATATAACGAATAAAGAAGACATAACTACTAATTACAATATTTAATGTTTTCCACAGTCAGTAATTCATACTGTAACATTCGTTTGTTAGTTGTCATGCTGCAGTTTGTTTGAAATAACACACCTGTTCACCTGAAGGAAAACTCGACGAAGTGCTATTAGAAGACATCCTGTCAAAGCTTTTTGGTACATATCGCCTACCGTAGATGCAACGCGCATTTGAAAAAGCGAGGCGCTGGAGAGCAAAATTAGTTTGAATGCAAAATACAATTTCACCACTAGATGGGAGTAATTCCTACCTAGTGTCCCTTTAAAGTGCACTCTTCTGTCAGTCTGTGAGAGACGCATTCAGAGTCAGCATATGGTCACTGTCTAGTGGGCTTTGTTTTCAAGTGTGCAACTCACATTTGTTGTTCTTCTGCTGGCAGCCGGTTTTCAAACTGCGCTGCATTTCTGTGGGCGCCACCTTCTGGACTGGGGGAGAGTTGCCTGTATTTGTTGTAAGGCAACAAAACTGAGATGTCCA
>NC_068404.1:32835841-32883341 GCF_023724105.1 Carassius gibelio
TAACATTTGGAAATATTTAGCCTAATATTTGTAATGGCGGCTTGATGAGCTGAGCTTTCATCTGTTTATGTGTGTGTGTGTGTGTGTGTGTGTGAGAGTGTTTTCTCCTGACTCTATCTGGTGTAGAGTAAAGTCATTATTCTCCAGGATTGTTAGGTGTGATGATCTGCTCTCGTTGGATCGGCTGCTGAAACTTTTGGACGCTGAGATGCAGTTAAACTTTCCCTAACCCAAGACTGCGGAGGGGTTATTCTGTACATGTAGTACAATCTCAACACCTACACAGCGAACGCAACCGCCACTAAAATACTGCGCCATCTGTGTCTCCATCGAAGCGTGGGCACCAACACAAACTAACACACAACACGTCGCTCAATATAGAAGCAGCTGACGCCAGCGACGGTGGGATGGAGAGGTCAGAACAACCTCCGAGAGCCAGCGAATGTGAGACGGCAGACGCGGTCAGTCTGTTTCTCTGCAGAAGCTGTTTTGTCTCAATCTTCAGGTGTTTTGTGTGAGGAACAGACACACATCTGAGTCATTGTCCAATGAACAACTTCAGCTGTAGACTACCGTCAGTTAAAACATTCACCTGATAAATAAATAAAAGAAAACAAGGGTCTTACTCTTATAGATGGATGATTTATACTGATTTAGAATCTGTTTATTTAGGAACACTAACACTCAAAACTTTTGAATAATTAAGATTTTTAAGTCTCTGCTTAATTGATCACAATAAAAATGTTTATTAAATTTTTAAATAGCTGTTGAATATCTATAAAAAATCTAATTGATTGCTGTGATCACAGCTGAGCTTTCAGCATCACTACTCCATCCTGTTATTTTTCAGAAAATCTTTTGAATCATAGTATTACATTTTTCTTAAAAATATGAAACAGCACAACTGTTTACACAAGAATAGACTGCAGAAAAAAGATCAATTTTTTTTAGCTTTATCCTATAAATCCATAAAGTCATTTGGCCGCTGTATTTGATGTCAGTGCTTTGGTAAAAACTGGACTTTAATCACGTCTGACAGCCCAGAGGAGGAAGCTTGTGTTTCTGCTGACCGCAGCGGCCGCAGGACAAGAGCATGATGGGAACATGAATGAAACACACACACAAACCATTGACAGCCAGTCTACGATATCTGGGTATTTCTGCGCTGCGTACTAGCATACATCTCTTGTTATTTCTGGCATATGCTAATATGCAGGTTCGAGTGTGTGAATGGTTTACTGAAACACTGACTTACTCAGTTTGTTCAAAACCGCTGAATGATTCAGAAATCTGAGCTGATGTTACAGAGTAAACCCATCCATACTCTACATATTCTGTCTTACGTGTGTAACTTAGTAATAACTTGAACATACAGTAACATTTATTTATTTACTTATTAATTCATTGGTTAATTGATTCATTTATTATACACCATTGTATAAAGTATAAAATAGCAGTCTTAAAGGATGATAAATGAGCGTCCGGCTCAAGTCTGCCCCGGTAGACTAGGGTTAGGGTTAGGGTTAGGGTTAGGGTTAGGGTTAGGGTTAGGGTTAGGGTCTGTCCTAGTCGTCGTCTGCAGGGTTTGGGTGTAAACTGGCTGTCTGTGCTGTAAGTGTCTCATCCTCGGGTGGATCTGGCTGTCTGTCATTGGTGTGTGTCTGTGTTTCATTCATGTTCCCATCATGCTCTTGTCCTGCAGCCGCTACTAGTTCATTAACAGCTAGTGTCATGTCTGGACACAAACCTGAACAGATTCAGTTGTCTGATCTGTATAAACCACCAGCTAACGAGCTGCAGCATCTGCACTAATTAACACAATCGCCCTCGTCTCTGACAGTACAGAGTACAGAACTGTTTGTTACAATAATAAAGCAAGAAAGTTCTTCAGTTACAGTAGGCATGATGACAGCACTGCCTGAGCAAATAAAGACAGTGCTGATGCTGCAGAGTCTAGGATTGGATCATTAATGCTGTGATTAATAGGTTTTTGGCATGTGCAAATATCTAAACATTATTAAATCAGGAAGCAAAATGGCCTAAAATGTTAAGTCTTTAAAGTCTTGAAAATGAAGTAAGTTTGTGACTAAAGTAATAATAAATAACTGCCAAAGGGTCAGAGAAATAATCGTGTTTTCATCTAATCAAATGTTATTTTTCTGACACCAATGGAAAATGTAATTTTTAGTTTGAAGAGATAAAACTAATTTTTTAATGGCACCCCCCACCAAACACACAGAAACTTAATATTAAAGCCATTGTTTCTAGTATCTTGATTTAAGAATGTTAAGATATTTGTACAAAAATGCCTTTTTTGATGGATTTTTGGTCCAACAGGTGTCAGTCACAGTTATACAGCACTTCATTCAATACTGATTGATTCAAAGCAGCTTCATGGTAATAAACAGGAAAAAAACAGTGTAATGTTGCAAAATTCATCAGATAGAAAATGGATTTAATTTCAGCTGTAAAGCAGCTCTAAAGAAGACAAAAGAGTCATCATTCAGATCAATTCTGATTCAGTCTTGTTCTCATCTATCAGTGCAGTTCAATCAATAATATACACACTATCAATTGTCTTTTAAACCAAAAAGAAAAAGGTGTGCAATTTTTTGTCCAGGCAGCATAGATTATAAAACACTTGCAGAAACCAATGTAGAAGCACATCAATCAAACACAAAGACAAGAGAACACAAGATCTGAACATTACTGTGAGTGATCTGAGGACTCATTCATGTCTAGAGCTCAAACTCAACTTCAAGACGCGCTGGAGTTTAACGCTGTTCGGGTTTGTTCTAGTACTAGAAACTAGAAAACTTTTGCTGAAAATATTTTGCTGAATATCAACTACATCCAGGTAATTGCTCCAATTCTGCTCCATTTTTAATGCATCACATATGATGTCTAATACTAGAATCAACGCTCGGTGTGGATCGCCTGAGCAGATGAAGTCTCAGCTAATCGTCAGTCTGTCGGATGCACCAGTAATGAAGCAAAATAATGCGTTCATTCTCCACCGTGAAGCTCAGAGGCATTCATTATTGATGCATATGTGGCTCTCCAGCAAACACACAGAAAACTTTCATTATGTTCCAGTAGTTCAGACCCGGAGCTCGTGTTACAAACCCAACCGCAGATATTGGACATTTCTGACATCGAGGGTTGACTTAATGACCAGGAGACGGACATATAGGAAGACACAATGGCATGATGTGCGTTAATGAATAGCACAGCGTTCCGGTTCTGCTGATGCCACACGTCTCTCATGCGCCCGGCGGCTCTTATCAACGTGAGATGCTGACAGGATCCATCCCTCCATCCCAAAAAACCTCCTGCCAGAGAAATGGCTGTGTCGCAGCACCTGCCTCTTTGTCTATTCACGCTGTCCTCCTCCCTCAGCGCCGCACATCTCCAGCAGAACGGAGCCGCTCAACTCGGAGTGAAACTTTCTGAGATGGATTCACAGCACAATTACCACCAGATACAGAAGGCCCCGATGCGCTCACGGCAAACTTCTCCTCACTCTTCCATTAGAGGTAAAAAGAAGCTGCAAATGAGCTGTTTACTGTTAGCAAACATCTCAATGAATATGTCAATATGTGCTGTGCGCTTTCCTCTCAAAATAAGCAGACAACAACATGAGCGCGGTGAGAAAACAGCAGTTAAGAAAGCATCATAGCATTTTTATGGTTGTTGTAGTTGTGTTATGTTTATTTGTATAGCACTTGACATTAATAAACATGATAAATAGTGTCAGTGTAGCTTTTAATTAGAATTACACCTCGAGTTTCTTCTGTAAAGCAGCTCTCCAGTGTGTTCATGTTTTGAACTGACCTCCAGTGATGTGTGTTTTAGAAATACCTCTTCATGAAGCTTTTGAATCATTTGTGAATCATTTGTTTCAGTCCTGTGATTCTGAGAGTGTATCAAACTGCAAGAGTCACATGATTTCAGTAAAAAAGGCTTCATCAATTATCTTTTGAAATGTTAGAAAATCTCATTGATTTGCATTGGGGCACTGAAACCATCCATCAGTGTTTACGTGGTGTTTATCTGATCTGATGAATTTTCTTAAATGTAAATGTTTAAAGTCATAGTTGTATAATAAAAAAGGAAAAGTTGTATTAGTCTCATACTGGCCTAATTAACCAAGCCTTTATTAAAACAAACAAAACGAGCTCTTTCAAGTGCCTTGTAAAAATGAATCATTTAGCTAAGCAAATGATTCAGTTAATTAAAAGCTTAAAAAATCGCTCATGTTTTTACTGGTGTCTGACCTCGACGGAGTGGAAGCTTGTTTCTGCCGCAAGATAAAACTCCTCACAAGTCAGACTTTTTCATCGTAATTGCACGTTTATATCCAGCATTTCTCAGTTTGTGTCTCACAAGTATGTTTCTGCTACTTTTTTATTTATTTTATTCTGTGGCAGAAACAATCTTCCATAACAGGCTGAACAGAAGAAATGATCCAGAGATAGTTTCCACATCGAAGAAGGCGGAGCCCCAGAGCCACACCCACTGCTTACATCAGCAGCACGGACCAATGGTAGTTCAGGAGTGTTTAACAGCCAGAGTGTTTCAAACTTGAGAATTAACTTTGTTATTTGCCGGTTTTTAAATTAAATGATGTCATACCAGTTTTTCATTCTTTGATTTCAATTTGTGTCAAATAAGCTCTACTGAGCTTCATGTGAACCTGAAAGGCCTTCAAAAGATATGTACACTTTAACTACTAATATGTACATCTAGAGATGAATAAGGTACAAACATGTGCTTTCCAGCTTCTGAACCATCTGTGATCGTGTTATGTGATATATCTGATGAGTGACTCTTTCACAAACACATGTTCAAAAGCAGGTCACCTTCCTCTACAAGACACCTTCTGAGTGTGAGCCCTCAATAGACAAGGTCTTATCTGCAGCTCCAGCACAAGAGATGGAGCGCTGCCCTGCGTCCCGGATTACTCTAATCCAACACTCGTTCTCCATGCTGCACTCCTCTTCTCTGGCACCGGTGCCTTTCAGAAGGGATCCATTCCCGTCCCTAATGAGATTATGAGAGAAGGGATTGTTGTTGGAGGGGTCTGTGGTCCTAACACCTGTCATTCACATCGATCTGGTACTCGCTACATCTCAGAGGGCCGAGGCTCGCTGGATAACATCGATCAGCCATTTGTATGCATGGGAACGTGCGCAGGCTGTTCTTTTAGCGAGGGTAAAATTGGTTTTGGACGTGTGTGGGTGTTGCTGTGTCATTAGGGGCTCGCTGCTGACTCTCCTGCCCACTCGCTGAGATCTCGTCCTGTGAAGAATGGCATAATCCTCCTGGGCCCCGTCAAAAATGGATGGGTGGTGGGTGGATGGAGTAGTGAAATCTGTGGAGGAGGATGTAGAGACGTGCGGCTCGATGCGCAGCAGAACTTTGGGCCATCAAAGTGTTTGGTGATGGGTGCAGGAGGAGCAGGAGAACAGCGATGGGACGAATATAGAAAACACACACGTTAGCGTGAACAATCGTGAGCAACAACACAGAGAGTGACTGGAAACGCATAAAAGATGATATTCAGTGAGGTTATGGATTCACAGCGCTGGCCAAAATGAGTAGAGCACTAGTATTATCAGCTGCTAAAAATGGCTTTAAGTCAGTTATTTCTATCTTCTGCTGTAGCGTGTCAGGAGGAAATATCAGTTTACTTTTCCAAACATATGCCTTTTCCAAATGATGCCTTATTTGCTTGTAAAATATTACATTCCAGAAAACTTGTAACTTTTTCAGTCTGTTCACGTAAGGTATTTTGCCTTAAATTGATAAACTCCTATAGATCACATTATTTGCTGTATTAAGACTCAATGTGGTAATTAACTCATTTAAAATGTTAATTTTACTCCTGTTGTTGTGAACAGCCTTTAGTGTGACGTCTGTCCGGCTGGAAAACAGTCTAGTCAAGTATTAAACATGACTATAAATACATTGATGGTTAATGACCTGCTGAGAAACCTCACAGAGCAGCTCTCTTCATCCCCAGTCACGGTACACACCGGTCCTCCGTGTGTCTTTCACACAGCGTCATCAGAGGTCTTTCAGATGGACCTTCATCCTTTCATGTGCCTCTTTTCATCTTCCTCGCGCTCTTTGAAGAACGAACCTCCTGCTTTCACGAGCAACTCGAAAATAACATAAACATGCAAACCATCGGACCGGCTTTCATGTGTTTGCTGTTGCTCCATCTCCACTTCACAATATATAAATATTAATAATATATGAAACATTCAAAATATAAAATATATACTGAAGTGGAAAAAATAAGCTGTCTTTATATGATTTGCTTTCGCACCAATCGCACCAAAACGTGTGTCCAAGATTCCTCGTCCACAACACTGGACGAGGAACAACTGGCCAGGTTAGGACTAAAGTAGGTGTGCTAATGAGGGACAGACAGGTGAGGAGAGTCTACTAATGAGAACACAGCTGATACTGACTAACACAAACAAACACAGGGAAACAGAAGACCAGGCAAGGAAAACACAACTGAAGTCCATGAAAACTGAGGCCATGTCCACACACACACACACACACACACACACACAGCACCAGTCTCTGAAACTGAATGGTTTTGAAAACACCTGCCGAGGGGAAGATTTTCAGGAAGTGTTATCGTGTAGACAGTGAAACCGTAAGAGTGACGTCAAAGCCAGCGCTGTTAACTCCGCCTCCTGGAGACTTTCAGGCTTCTGATTGGCCAACACCTTATGGTTGAGATTATATCTCCACCTGTTGGTTTGGCATGCTCTTGCCTGTGTGTTTGAGCTCTCTTGTGGATGGAGATTTTTTAGAAATGGAAGGAAAAACTCAGGAGCGAAATCACACACTGTTTGCTTTTCCAGCCTGAGAGAGGAGAGAGATGTGAAGGACGAGATGAACACACTTCCACCGCTGACTTTAACACTTCGTGTAGATCGGAGGAGGCTGGAGAGCCACAGAGATGAACCGAATCTGAAATAACAGGCAGAGCTGGGTAAAACTATAATTACATGTCATCTGGATCATGTAATCGGATACTCTACTTTTTTATTGATCACAAGATTACATACTATTTACACAATAGCAATAATTTCTTCATGATTTATTGATTCTCCCCAATTCCTCTTTTTCATCTTTTAATGTTGTTTTCTAAAATAGCCTGCACTCAGAAAATCACATTCACACAAAGACAAATCATTTCAGGTTATGTTTCATCAGCTACTGAACACGAACACATCCAGTGTTATTGTGATTATCATGTATTTCTGTCCATTAGAAGGCTTTTGTCTTCCAGACACAGAAACATTCATCAATTCACATCTTCTTTCACCTAAAATATATTTAAAGTACCTCCTCAGACTTCATTTAAAAAAAAATCCATTTTAAATCGCAAATTGTAATTTTAACCAGTAAAAAGGTAATTTGATTATTTCCCCTGATCACAGGTGTACGTGCTCAGAATTCAATATAATATCTGGCCACAATGAAAACATCTTCTCACAGTATTTTTGAGAAAATGCTTCCGTGTGCTTAAAAATGCTTTTAATATTGTGTGTAATAAAAACATTAGTCTTTGACATCAGAATTATACAGCATTGTTGTTTCAAATATATTTTACTTAAAACATTCCTCACTAATGCTTATTCAATTCAGTTTCGTGAAGATATTTAGTTAATCTCCTACTGTAAATATATAAAAACTTAATGTTTGATTAGTAATATGCATTGCTAAGAACTTCATCTGAAAAACTTTAAAGATGATTTTCTCAATATTTAGATGTGTTTGCTCCCTCAGATTCCAGATTTTCAAATAGTTGTATATCAGACAAATATCGTCCTCCGAACAAACCACACATCAATGAGAGATGATTTATTTAAAAAAAAAAAACATGAAAGAAACAGCCTGTTCTGCTCTCCCCTCAGAAACAGTTAGGAGAAATTAATAAGACAACTGGCTCAGAACGAGGAAACGTGTGAGGGCCGACACGCAGGTGACGAGCGCTGGATCTGACACTCGTGTGAACTACAGAAGCGGCCCATGCAGAAGCACACACACACACACACACACACACACCTCGCTCCCCGCGATCTGCTGCTTTGTGCTGCGAGAAGATAAACGATTCAGAGCTGTGCTGCGTGGGATGTTTCCCCAGGAAGCAGGAAACAATGCCAAGACGCTGCTGAAGGGTGGAGGAGTGAGGAGTGAGGCGTAGGAGGCACGGATGCTGCATGTGTGGGGTGGGACACGGGAAGACTCGGAGAAAGACATGATTTAATGGGATATGGTCTCCCAGCGGTTTAGAGGGTCCTGCAGAAACACCACCGTGCCATTTAGCTGCAGAGCTCCCTACAGACATCTTCTAGAAATCAATGACTGGCAAAGCGGCTAAATGAATGAATGCTACGGTACAGGGCATGATGGGACGGTGCACTGGTGACCCAGGCCTGACCCCGGCCAGCAATCGTTCCCGCTCGCAAGCCCTCACGCTCCCTGTGCTTCCCAGAGAAATCCCAGATAATTGCTGGCTCTCGCTTCTAAAGCAGGATCGATATCAGCGGCGGTGTCCGAGTCGAACGCCCACCGGGTCACGGCACCAACATTTACACCGGAGTAAACCTCTCCAGGCGTCCTCATCTCCAGATGCCACAGCACTTGTGGGAAGACAAGATTTCTTCAAGATCACACGAAACGATCAAAACTTACATACCTGGCCAGATGATTCACATTTAAAAATACAGCGTACAGAAGGGATGCACGGATGCCATCGAAACGCCATTTTTGGCTCCTTTTAATGATGATATTAACCCTTGTGTTGTATTCCTGTCACTACTGTAAATGCTTTTAATGTTATCGCATTGGACTAAAGCTTACTGACTTTGCTCACATACATTTTGATAAATGTTGTACTTTTTTGGTGAGGCCTATGATCAATCAGCTCCAAATAGTAATGCAAAACCTGTGCTAACTGAAAGAAAACAAGATGATAAAAAGATCAAATCCAAGATTTGGTGATATTATAGTAGGGCTGAACGATATATCGTTATCGTATATATATCTAGATATGAACTTTCAAGATATTAATATCGAAAAAAGCAACGATATAGACGATATAGATTTCCCCTATCCGCGCTCGCGCTGCGTACAACTCTGGAAGTCACAACAAACATCCGCTAAAGCCAGCGCGCGCACACCGGGGACGTGGGGGGGGGGGGCGGCGTTTCCATGGTGACGCGTCATTGCTTGTCACGTGACACACTGCAGCAGCAACAGCGCTGAATGAATGATGATCTGCTTTTATATCATTTTTCCTTTTTATTCAGAATATTCACAAATGTGTTAGTTATGGCATGAAATATCTGATATTCCGATTGTCAAATACATGCAAGTGGAAGTCGAATTATAATGGAAAGGATTATTATTACCTCTTCAATAGACATCAGTGTGTATTTTATGAACTCTAAATGTATTGTTTTTTAGTCGTTATGTGAATTTATTTGTTTGAAAACTAAAATAAACAGTATGTGGTTGAAAACACTGAAAAGTTCGTCTGGCGCGAATGGTTTCAATGTAAAGACGCGTTTGCGCGTGTCCGGAGGTCGCGCGGCGCAGTAGACGAGTCATGAGTTATGAAAAGGACCATTGCAAGCTGAGAGCGACCGGCTTTTGTGATGGGAAATTGTCAGTAATACCCCCACCTTGCGCAGCTGTACCTGAGTGTCCCTGGGACATCAGTGCGGTCCGAGCGTGTCTTCTCAACAGCTGGACATATAGTGAATACAAAACGCTCTGCTCTGGACCCCAAAAATGTTGATCAACTTGTGTTCCTGTCCAATGAATTTGTAATGGCCTTATTTTGCGCCTTTTTGCGCATTACAATATGTCTACCTAGTGTCGGTTACGATCAATAAAAAACACACATGGCCTGTTCTCAAGTCCATTTAAAGTTTCATTTTTTAACAGTTTTTTTAAAATGGATTGAATCATTATTAAAAATAATCTTGGAGATTTTTGAATTGCCTAAATCATAAATGCAGCCTGCAGTGGTGTTATTCTTGTGTTATGGCAGCCGTCCCCTCTGCATATATATTTTTTGGAGAATGTTGCACTCCTGTTGCCGTTTGTTATTCTTCACGAAAGTTCATGCCAATAAATAAGAAATATTGCTGACTTGTGTGTTTCCAGCGCTCTCTTTACGTTCGTCCGTTATTTGACGTTGAAAAAGGAAACCTTTTTTTTCTTAGACATGGAAAATCGATTTTACAATCGATTCAATGAACACTTATGTCTTAAAAATCGAAAATGATTTTTTCACAAAAGCGACAGCACTAGCTCTGAGCACGCCCCCCCCCCCCCCCCCCAGCCCCCCTGTTCCAACGTCTATACACAGTCTATACACACTGTACAGAGACGGCGGATGAATTAGAAAGAAAGAAATGAGTGCGGGAGATAATGCGGCCGGTGGCAGTGCAGAATCTGACTTGGTGCCAAAACATAAATCATCTTACATAATTTGGAAGTATTTTGGATTCAGAAAAGACGATGTAAACCAGAGTGACGTGTTGTGCAGGTCGTGCTTATTAGCAAAAGAACACGTAGTCATATCATATCGATATCGAGATATCTGGCATGAAAATCGAGATATGAAATTTTGTCCATATCGTTCAGCCCTATATTATAGCATAATGAGCGACTTACAAGTGTTTTTAACTAAAGGGTTTTGAGTAACCTGAAGATCCAGTGCATGTGTGAAGCATCTTCAGTGTTTCAGTGGATGAAGAAGGATCTTCAGTGAGTCCTGGATGACTGGAGAACACTGGGTCGAGTGAGGACACACTTCTGAACAGGTGAAGAGAGCACACAGATCATGTTTCTGTTACTTGACTCTGTGAAATGACCCTCACAGCCTAAAAATACCAGCGTTGCACTGAACAGAGGCTTCATGGTTTCCATCGAGGGTCTATTAGCACTCGTCATCACCGATCGGCCCACGCTGGCTCTTAAATCTGCTCCAGAGAAAGGTCTTGAGGACGGCAGAACATCAGTAAGCTGTGCTGTCACGGGACGGATGCTCTGTGTGTGTAATGGGGATATAAGCAGCACGCAGCGATCGGCTTGAGATGCTGAAGCTGAACCACCTACACAGAGATATCTGCTGCTATTCAGCCGTCATGAGCCTGACACTAATCTGCACACAAACACAAGGCCTGTGCCAATCATTTAAGATCCAAAGGCCTCACCGTCTTAAAATTAGCTCTAAAGCCTAATGTTGTTCAAACAATGGCTCATCAGTGTTAGACGTTGGGTCTGAGGTTTTGGGCTTTGAGCACAGCTTCGGCTGAGGAAGACTCTTCAGGAGATCTCGACGCAGAAGCTTATGCAACCTCTTGTGTGTGGGAGTCTGTATTTGAGACACACAACTAGATTTAGATAATCTCATATAGCACTTCCCACACACAGAATCCATCTTTCTGTGTCCAGCGCTGACCCAACACTGCAAACACATCTTCTGATCCAGCTTTAAACGAAGCGTCATCATTCACTCCTGCTCCACAACACTGTCTGACCGGCTCTTGTGTTTCTCCAGAGCTGAACATCCGTACATTAAGATACTTTAACTTGAAAGAAAAATCATTTATACATTTAAGAAGAAAAATTGCATAACTCTTATTTTGAGGGGAAAATAAATATGTTAGTATTATTACAACTAGAACAAATATCTGTGTAAAAAAACTTGTTTTCCTTTGAATTAAGTGATTTTTTTGACTCCATTGGCAAATGTATTGGTTGTTAAAAGTTTTTTTTTTTTCTTGTTTAAAATAAATATTTCTTGATCTAAGAATGTTTAGATATTTTTAATGGAAAACAAGACACAATTATATTAGTGTGAAAATATTTTTTTCATTGTTTGATGTTACTTTCTTTAGTGAAACCCAAAAGGAGATGTTTTGAATAATTTTAAGAATCAAACACCTTTGTTCCCCATTGACTTTCAAATGAAAAACTAAATATTGTCTTTATATTTCTCAGTCATAACGACGACAGAATGATGATTTCTAGACAAACCATTGCTTTAATGTTGAGTTACAGCCCTGAATCAAACATGAGCGGTGGGGAACGTCACTGTTCTTCACTACAGTACAGAGCAAAACCCCAAACACACAGCTAACAGAAATCAGTCAACATGTGAAGTCTATTCAGTCAGAAAGGAATGTAATTCACAGCTGTACACACATCAGAAGTGCAGTATCTGGCTGGTTTGAGTAAGTCCTACATCACTTCACACCACACGAGCGTCTGGTGCTGTTAACACGTTCTGATCAGGACTTATTCCACAACACCATGTGTTACCTGCGTCTTTAACACACTTCACACTGTTACAGCACATCCCGTGCTTCTCTCGGTCTCCTGACACCGTCACGTTTACTGCAGGTCACACTAAACACTTTCATCACGGCAGGATTTCATTCAGTGTGTGTATTAACCTGCTGAATCTCACACGGGATGAAGACGATTAAACAGTAGTACATAACACTATATATATAGTGCAGTCAATCGATTAAAATAATTAATTCATCACATATTCTTTCTGAAATTAATCGCAATTAATCCCACCTAACATTAGTTTTAAATATACTTTAAATCCTCCAGCTCCTGCAGTTTCTTCAGTTTCCAGCATCTTCTGTGTTTCTGAACTCTTTCCATCAGTGACTGTACTCTGAGCTCACTCCAGAGACTCGAACACAACTATTACTGAAGATTCACACTCACTGATGCTCCTGAAGATGAAACCATGCTTTAAGAGATAGGAGTGAAAACTTTTGAACAAGATGATGATGTGGAAATTCTTCTTATTTTTGTTTAACGATCATATAGATCTATTCGTTTACTGGACTTCAAAAGATACATAAATACTTAAATGTTTCCCAGATTACAAAATATGTTCAATTTACCTTGGTCTTCAAATTTCAAGAGTTCTCTTAAAGCATGGTTTTATCTTCAGGAGCATCAGTGAGTGTGTGAATCTTCTGTAATAGTTGTGTTTGAGTCTCTCAGTTGTCTTCAGTGCAGTGTTAATTTTGACAGCAAATTCGGATTTAGTCTTAGTCTTAGTCTTTTGAATAACACACCATTTAGTTTTAGTCACATTTTAGTCATCTGAAATGTTTTAGTCTTAGTCTAGTTTTAGTCGACTAAATATCATAAGAGTTTTAGTCTTAGTCTAGTCTTAAGTCTTTTAGTCTTAGTCTAGTTTTTTTTTTAGTAGAACAAAGTCAACTTAGTTGACTTGACTAAATGTTTCCATCAGTCTGTTATGGAATGGTATTTATAAAATAAACATAAGGCCTGCTCTCAATGAAAAATATACATGCTCTCTGAAAAAGATATGCATTCGTCCTGAATGATATGCAATGCATATGACATTCTTTCAAGATGAAGTACAGTATTATTGAAATAGACAACCACCTATATTATATTTGTATTGTATGTTCATTCTATTTCTTTATTTGTGTTATTTACACAAAGTTTACATTTTTTTAAGTTTGTTTTTGTTCATTTAAAATAGCACTGCATAGTCTTCACTGTAAAATAAAATACACAATCAAACCAAAATGTATTCAGACACCTTCAACGTTTCTTACAATATCACAGTGTATTTGCTGTAGTTTAGAAATTGGTAATAAAATATGACAATAACTCAGGGTTAAACTGTGTCAGAACAACAAATTCATCTTGATAATGTCTGATGCAATGCTTAATTTGGTTCAGTCTGTGGTGTGAAAAGGTTGCATTAGCAATTAAAGAAAGAAACACTTAAGCAAAACATGCTCAGGTCCCTAATAATTTTTTTTTTTTTTGTATTTTTTTAGTCACTAGTAAAACAATATAATCTATTCTATCTGATTTTTGGATTGACTTTGGATAAATTCTTGTTAAAACTAGAAAGTAATTTAATCAAGAGCAGTGAGTGATTTACTTTCATTTTCATACATTAAAGACACTGACAGCAGAGCTAGTAAATTAGGCGAGGTCACTTTAAGAGACAAATGCATCCATTATAAAGATACGCATCCGATTTCTTTCCAACTCTTTACTTTCACTGAAGACACAACTACAGACTTTTTCGAACACACTTTCCAAGACGGGTATTTCGACATATTTAGTATGTATTTGTTGTCGGTACAAAAGCAAGAAGACTTTGAGACGCGTCTCTGCTTGCTCCCTGAACACCAGAACGCCGCGCTGCTGAATTGAGCTCTTTCACTTTTCGCTCTTTTTCTTATGTTTATTTAAAATGTGATTTGTATTTGTTCGTTCAGGTGCAGGAGGACGCAAACGTCCTGAAGGAGATCTCGGTTCAGTGTTGCGCGAGTAAACAGCTGCTCAGTTCAACTTTCCCGCAGCGCGGGGCTGAAGCAAACTTGATGTGTTGAATGCTCGGAGCACGTTGTAAAACGTATTCTTACACATTTCTGTTTTAATAAATGCTCATATTAAAACATAGCATTACACATAAGTAGGTACAAAAATAATCAGTGATACATTTACGACCCCATAAAAATTTGGGTCGCAATGGCATTTCAAAAGGTCGCAGTGTAGTTCCCTGTGTAAACAACTTAACTGTTATGAAAACGTCCTCGAAACTGTGCGAATTTCTGCAAACTCATCTTTGTTCTCTTTTCTGTGTAACTGCTGCTGCGTTTGTTTAGCTGTGGCGCTTGCATTTGCCGCGGCTTTTTAAAATGGCTCGGCTGCTTCTGCATAGATCAACCTACCCTCAAAGATTCGCTCTGATTGGATCTCTTCTCCATTCGTCCCTCCCATATATTTTCGTCTCATTTTTATTCGTTGACTAAAGTGTCAGTTATATTTCGTCACGTTTTTCGTCATCATATCTGACTTTTTATTTAGTTTTTATTTAGTTTTCGTCCGTGAAAAAGGTTAGTTGACGAATATTTTTCGTCATAGTCTTCGTCAACGAAATTAACACTGCTTCAGTGTGAAAAGATGGATCTCAGAATCACACAGTCACTGCTGGAAAGACGTTTCCCTGTGGAGCTGCTTCTGAATATTGTCCAAATGATCCACTAATAACATGCCTAAGATCAGTCCAGATCAAAAAGAAACCAAACCTGTGCTAACTGAAAGAGAACACGAGGGTCACATCTAATATTTGGTGATAATACAGCATCATGAGAGATTCACAAGCAGTGTTTGAAGAGCTGGTTATTTCTGAGCAGGAAGATGAAATACTGAACTTGTTCTGCTTTAACAGAGAAACTGAGATCTTCACGAGAAGAAACTAATCACGTTTCAATCTTATCCTGAAGAACAAGTGTTTTATTTTACATTTGATCTCTCAACTTTTTTATAGTATTCTGCTGTTTATACAGTGTTTTTAACCACACAGACCTGGTATTGAGAAGTGGGAACCTTAGCTCTAGATGTCACAGTTATTTACAGAAAATACATATTTGATATATAGCCCATTTATACAATATCTTTAAATGAATCATTCAAATAAAGTTTAATAGTCACATGACCCACTAAGAATAGTATTATATAATGATGACTACAGTATTGACCAAAGTAATGGTGATTCTGAGTTCGTCCTGAAGGAGCAGGTCCAGACTCAGATGATGATGTCATCCCTCCTGTAAGATCACGTGTGTCACTCTGTGTGACGTGGATCTAATAACATCATCTGTGAGGTCAGTAAACACCACGCTGTTGATCCTCTCTCGCTGAACGATCAGAGCCACGGTTCTTTCAGTCTTTCGTCTGGGATCATGTGTCTCGACCTGAAGCTAGTGTCTGTAGTGTGCAGTACTCTGTGAGGAAAGTAGAGCACAAAACTTTCTGAACAATGGGTTTGCTCATATTTGTTCTCTCCGCTCTAAAGTTATAGTACCGTCTCAGGCTTGTTTGCGAGGCTTTTAAACTGGAACAGAAGCTGAAGTTCTGAACACCTTTTGTTGTCGCCGTCTCGATTTTAAGCGACGCCTCAACTTTGTGTTTTCTGTGTTTGATTTTGGGCAAGGTTTGGCCCTCGGAAAGGGAATTGAAAATAACAAGGCGTGCATCCTCCACAGACGTGTGAAAATCTGTCCGCGTGCATGTGTGTGTCCCGCCCACGCGCTCGAGACGCCGACACAGAAGAGCGGGAGACGGAGAGGAAGTGATGAGCGTCGTCATGGCAACAGCCTCATCTCATCTCGGCGCGAGCCCAGTCTGAGCGATGGAAGAAGAGCTGCAGAACACAAGGTCATGGGTTCGAGTCCCGCAGAGCTGAGAAAAACATGCAGAAACACTCACAATAATATGGACTAAGATGTGTTTGAATTGCATGTTAAATTGACATTCATATAGATCATACAGTTTCCACGACAACTAATGAAGCTAATCCATATCTGTGACCCTGGAGCACAAAACCAGTCAAATATTATACATAACTGAGATGTGTGCATCTTCTGAAGCGGAATAAATCATCTCTCATTGATGTGTGGTGTGTGAGGAGAAGACAATATTTGTCTGAGATACAACTATTAAGGGAGCAAACAAATCTAAATATTGAGAAAATCATCTTTAAAGTTGTTCAGATGAAGTTCTTAGCGATGTATATTACTAATCAAACATTAAGTTCTGATATATTTACGGTAGGAGATTTACTAAATATCTTCATGAACATGATCTTATCTTAATATCCTAATGATTTTTGTGATAAAGAGAAATGTATAATTGTGACTCACAGTGTATTGTTGTGTATTTCTCCAAATATCCGTCTGTGACACTGATGACTGCTTCTGTGCTGCGGGACACATTTCTCAGTCATACACAAATGAAACTGATGAAATATTTAAATGTTTTATTTTTGTAATGTTTTTTAGAGTCAGTTATTTTAATTAATCAGGCTAAACTAAATGAAAATGAGAAATGTTGCCTTGGCAAGCAGCTGAACTAAATACTTATTTCAGTCTATTTCAAGTAACAACAAAACATGGCTCAGTTTATGAAGTATTTTTAACTATTTTGTTTAATTTAAATCATATTTTCAGAGTGCATGCTTTTAGATTGATTAAATGTGTTTAGTTAAAAAGTATGAACATGGTTAAAATATGAGTAACTGTGGAACAAGCAATATTAAAGAGTTAAAATACATGAGATGAATAGAAATTGAATTTATGGATGAGAAATATAAAAATAATAATAAGCTGGTTATTGATTATTTAAAACATGTTGATTATTATTTATTTATCAGTACTAGAACAGAAATCTGACCTGTATACTGACAGACACGCATCACATTAAGATCATGTTAACACTGTCATCAACATGGACTTCATGTGTCACTCAAATGCATGAATCCTTTCTATTTTTTGACTGCACTATTTTGAATATTTTCATTGATTCATCAGTCTCTGTGGGTAACTAAAGTGCTGTAGACTCTAGTGTTAATAACTATGAAAACACCTGACACTATAACAGGACAGAAGATAGTGTTTGACAGTAAAGCAGCAGGTAGAGTTCAGTGCATCTGTCCTCTGCTCGAGTCCAGCGTGACTAACTGTGTTCAGGAGCATCTGTCAGTGCACAGGTCTTCTGCGGGACTGGAGCCCATGACCTGTGTGCTGTACACATATAAAGAGGAAGATCTGAGGCTGGAAGACCTCGTTATCCTCCAGGTTCAGAGTCTGATCTGGAGCAGAAGCTTCTCAAACTGACGTCAGGTCGTTTAACCCTTTATGCAAAGCACCGCGAGCAGCACAAAGCACTGATGAGCCAACGATCAAGAACCAGAACAAGGACAATAACACGTGTGGCTGGAGAGCTAATAATGATCAGACGTTTATTTTCATCTAGTCTGGATGGGACATTCTTACATTGACTTGACATTTAGACCCAGGTCAGCTGCGTGAGAGGATTATTAACAGCACTTCATCCAACACATGATCAGACGGAGACTAACTGAGCCTCCAGCACAAGCACATCTGGGAGAACAGCCACCTGGTGTGTGTGTGTGTGTGTGTGTGAGAGAGAACATCAGAGCCATACAACATCTGATCGAGAAACACTGGATACATGAGGCTGAACATCCACCTGGACTCTACTCTACTGCTGCTGCTGCTACGAGCGTGTGTGAGCGAGTGTGTGTGAGCGAGTGTGTGTGAGCGTGTGTGTGTGTGAGCGAGTGTGTGTGTGAGAGAGTGTGTGTGAGCGTGTGTGTGTGTGTGTGTGTGTGAGCGAGTGTGTTAGTGTTTGTGTATGTGTGTGTGTGAGCATGTGTGTGTGTGAGCGAGTGTGTGTGTGAGCGAGTGTGAGTGTGTGTGAGTTAGTGTGTGTGTGAGCTGTGGTGATGTTTCCTAAGGCAAAGCGCTGTCTCTCATCAAGCACACAGTAGGGAACAGATATTATTAGCACAGATATAAACCCACTTCTGAGCTGATGAGGGCCGATCCAGAAACCATCGCCCGTGATTACATGTGAAGCGTTTTAACAGGACATTCTACAACACTTAGCGTGACTTAATGCATCGAGAGAGTAAACACATGATTAATAAATCCTACTATACACGCACAATCAGGATATAATGTGATAAGTGCTGTTCTCTTATCAGGAACAGCAGTAATGTTGTATAATGGGCTCTCGTCTGTGTATAGTGTGAAGTATTAATGAGGTGTTCTCCGGCGCTCGTGGATCGATCTCTCAGAAGAAGCAGGTGTCGGAGGAGAAGGCTCCGGCGAGTCTGAACTCGTCTCTGGTCAGCACACAGAAGAGCCGCTGCGGCAGGGCTTTAGAGTACGGCGCGGGCCGCGGAACACAGGTGCGCAGGAGAACCTCCCGTCCAGCAGGGGGCGGGAAATCTGGAACCGCTTTCCTGTCGTCCGTCCCTCCAGAATGAGCCGCTTCATCCTCCATCGGCGCCAGCAGAGCGGCCTGAACACAAGACACAGCAGATCTCACATCAGTCTCAGGAACACCTCTCTCAAACCCTCACACGGACAATCATCACAAAGCTGTGGGTTCAGATCTCAGACACTGAGCTATAGAACATGTTCTGGATTCACACTGCTTGTGTTCACTCACACTATGAGGTCGTGCTGTGAAACAAACACCTGAATAAAGTCTTTCAGACCGGATCGATCTGCTTCAGTGATACCAGCTCAAACCTGGGAGTATCTGTGAAGAGCATCAACAGTTTCTATTTATAATGTTTTGCAACACTGTAGCCAATCACTGACAAGTTTGCTGAGCGGTGAACACAACAGCCAATCAGAATCCACCCTGCACGCTCATGAAGCCTGTAACTATAAATACTCCAAATCAGGGCTTGAAAACGAAAAAAAAAAAATTCAGTCGGTTCACTCCGATATTATTACCGTTCTGAAACCGGTTCGGGAAGAAGAAATACCGGTTAATAACATTATTTTTTAAAAAACTATTATTTGCCTATACTTTGCCTAATAATAATAATTTAATAATTATAATAAAGTATAGCGTTTTCCTTACTCAAAAAAGGGAAAACATAGAAATCTAACGCTTACAGTTTACAGCTTGCACCAGATTTTGTCCAAATGTAAGCTAGGCCTACTTTAAAAAAAACAAACAAAACAATTATGAACACTTTAAAAGTATTTTTAAGATATTTAAAAATGTTTGCTGCATTGTTAAAAAAACACTTGTATAAGATTGCGTTTTGAGAGTAAAAATAAATAAATAAAACGGCGACGTAAGTCGTGCCTCACATGGCATTTTATTAGCCCTATTAATTTCTGAAATAATGAAGGCTAAAATGCCTGTAGTCTAAAGCAAAATGTTTAAAAACGTTATAAAAACAGTTATTAGTTTCTCTTCAAATCAAATCCTCTAAAGTTTAGGCTATAAAAACCTCAATCTAAAAACAAATGAATGTAAGCTGAAGCTGTAGCTACCTCTCTCATTCAGCACGAATCCAAATGTTTCCATGTTCCCGATGTATCTGAATGCTAAAATGTTGTTTAATATAAAGAATATAGAATAATAGTAAATGTATAATCAGTAACGCTGTATATGCGTCCCACAGTCCACTCCAAATTTCATTCAATCATTATTTTGAGGTTAATAGCAAATGAAAACTGTTCAGCTTCTGGGGAATTGGTGAAGCTCCGCTGGCTATTTCAGTTCCCCTAAACTAAATGGGTTTCTCACACAAAATCAAAGTTTCCGTATTCGAGATGTATTTGAATAACAAATGATTATAAAAAATAGCCTAATGTTTGTAAACATTTTGTGTCTGCATTAAAAAAAAAAAAAATTCTCTAAAAAACGTATAAGGTTCTCTTTCTCTCTCTCTAGGCTATATATATATATATATATATATATATAGCCTATATTAACCATGCAGGAAAACCTTTTTAAATATTTTGATAATTTACTATTATTACTGATTATTAATCGGTCAAAATCAGCTGATGTGAGTTTGCTGCACTCAGAAACCGGTGACTCAGCAGAGCTTGTAGCTACGAGCTTTTGTCATCGTTAAATCTTTCTCGGACGTTTATGTCGAAATAGTTTAGCGCATCTATCTGTGCATGATGGTGTCCAGTGACTCTGGCGAGCGGAGCTTCTCAAAGTTAGGAATAATCAAAGGAGAGCTGCGGTAGAGCTGAAGATCTTTAGGTTCGGGCTTAATTTCTAGCATCTTACGCGGGCTCGGGCCGGGCTCGGGCTTGCGCTCCGGTTTGCGAGGTAAACGAGCGGTCATGTGATGTGTTTCGATTACCGCGAGAAAGATGCGAAAATGAATGCTGAGCAGGTGTAACGGAGGCTTGCCTCTGGTGATTATGTTTTGGTTGCACCAGCAGACACCAGCAACTAAAGCAAACTCTGAGGTGTGGAAAAGTTTTAACCATGTTTATAATGAGAATAATGAGTGAATAATGACGCACCATCATGACGCAGGCGCAGGAGCGCGCTGAAGACATCTACAGTGGATTCAATCATTTTCCTCCACAAAAACATGTAGACCGAGCCTAATCTCTGTGAGTAAAGGTTTTTCAAACGATAACTAAATATTCATTGAGTCTTAAATGCATAATGTTGACAGAGTATTTACGCTAATGTTGGAATTATTCTTTTATTAAATGAAGCAAATCCGGCGGAGCCTTTATCTTAATTTCGTTATTGCCAAATACCCATCTTAATTTAAAATTTATCTAAATTTAATTATTTTTTAAATGACTCGTTTTTATTGGTGCGTTGGTCTATTTATAGGTTAAATGAGCCTATGTCTAGAGTGCTGAGATGTTACGATGTGACACAGGACTTATTTTATTTCTTTATTCCAACTTACAAGTTGTCTAGTCTACGTTAGTTATGAGTAAATTATGTTAAAACATGAATAAATTGCTCATTGTTGGCAAAAGGCAAAAGAGCTGTGTGCGTGCGCACATTTGAATAATGTCGGGCTGTAAACGGGTTCGGGCTTTAAAAAAGCTGTCAATCAAAATGTACTTCGGGCTCGGGCCGAAACCTGTCGGGCTCGGGTCCTGTCGGGCCTAACTTTTAAGGCCCGATTACAGCTCTAAGCTGCGGTCCTCGGTTGGGCAGGAAAAGGTTAAGCATGCTGGCGCTTGAGTGTAGAGACCTGCGCGGGATGGATTTTTCTGTCCCGCTCCCGCAAGATTTTACCCCGCTCCCGCGAAAATATATGTTATTTTCTCCCGCTCCCGCCCGCAAAATCCCGCAGGTAAGTTTCTTTTTTTTTAATGCATTGCATATTCTGCCTGCTACTCTGTTATTTTTTCAGTTATCCCCTGTTGAATATAAATGTAAAAGTTTTATTTGCGTTTAATTAAATGGATGAAAGGAACGAACATGGAACTTAGAACATAGAATACAGTAAAAAAAAAAAAGAAATGTAAATAAAAAATATACCTATTAGGCTATAGTATAGCCTAATGAATTATATAATAATAATAAACCTGGATTTATTTCATGTTCAAATGAAATTATCCTATAGCTACTGCTTAAGAATGCCTTCTTTTCTTCAAACATTAAACGAAAAAAATAAATTTTCCTCAATAACAAAATAGACCAATTAAATATTTAGCAAAATAAATAAATAATTGAAAATAAACGGAATATATATATATATATATATATATATATATATATATATATATATATATATATATATATATATATATTAGTGCTGCAACGACTCGTCGATTATGTCGACTACAAAAATACGTCTACGTGCGTGAAATGCGTGGACGCGTCACACTGTTTGTTTACATCTCGCGTAATGGCATACAGGGAATGGAGAAAGTTGCATTCTATCACAAAAACAGAGACCACTGTTATCAAAAGTATGGGAATACTTTAAACAGAGGCCAAATAAAATGGCCTTTTGTTCCCTTTGCAAAACCGACATGGTGAACCACGGCAGCACAACTGCGATGCGCGAGCACCTCAGAGGAACACATCTTGGCGCTCTCCGGTGTTACGGTTTAACTGGTTACCGTGTGATCTGGTGACCAACTTCCTGGTTCAGGTCTGATATTCTTGCGCTTGCGGCATTCTGAAAAGTTGAGATGTTTTTAACTCGATGCGGTGCGCACGCGCCTGGAAAAAACGAGCGTGTCGCGACCGCGTCGCTTCCATTATGAGCGCGCTTATTGCGCGCCTACATTGGAAATAGCGAACTTGAGCACGCAATAGACGTGATATGTGAACGGCCCCTTAAAAGACAGCGCGCCGCGAGACAACAGCCACAAACCACGGAGCTACCCCGAGTCAGCTCCAGATCTCTGGGAACCATGCTAAACCATAGCAGAACCCTGACTACATTTTATGGTTTGTGATGCTAAAGAACATTTCATGACGTCTCAGACAACTGTAAATTTATGGCTACTGTGGTTTAATTATAAACGCTATCATAAGCTCATATTTACCATAGTAAAATAATTTTCTTTAACTCTTTATTATTTTATACTGTAAAAACTTCAACCTCATAGGTTGAAAATGAATAAAGGTTGAAATATTATATTAGAAGTTGTACTTATATTTTTTTGTAAAGTTATCCAAAGGATTTATTAACTAATTAAAAAAAGAACATTAGATTTATTATTTATTGGAATAAAAATAATCGTTAGATTAGTCGACAGAAAAAAATAATCGTTAGTTGCAGCTCTAATATATATATATATATTGTAGACTATGACTACTACTGTAGTCCGTGCAGGAATAGCATGTTCTTCATTGATGAGGGCTTCAGATTAATCCGTCTCTGCGCTCTTATGCGACCCAATCACAGAAAGCCCTCTCCAATGGTGCGCTGGGAGCTGGAGATGCACATGGCGTGTTACTTTGCTTCATCTCGGAAACTCTTGACATCGCCTTTTCCACCTCTGGATCTCTCGCTATTTCGGAATGGAATTACACGTCGCTGTCCATGGTTTCACCAGCATCCTCCCATTCCGCAAAGTCTATTTTATTTTATTTTAGTCTATTATAAATAAAGGTTTATCTGTTTTTAGTAATTTTATTTTGCTAAAAGTCCCGCAAATAACTTTATGTTCCCGCCCCCCACACAATAATATCCCGCGTCCGCATTCACCAATCAAATATTGTCCCGCGCTGCACTCGGTTGCGCTGGGTCCCGCGGTACTCCCAGGTCTCTACTTGAGTGTCGAATGCCCCAACGCCTGGAAAAAATAGGCCCTTTTTGCGCTGCGTCATCAGGCCTAATTTGGTCTTAATCCGGTCCTGAAGGCGGTGCATTGAGACTTGACTGAGTTCACAGCTGAGCGACATTTCACTCACTGCTTCAGTCACATGTGCGTGTGCTGTTCTGCTGGAATTCTGATTGGTTGACAGCAAATTTCAAATATTAAACGGAACGATAAAATAACGTTATTAACTGGTTTATGTCCATTTAAATTTTTCAATTCTGTTTGAACTAAAAACCGTTTTGTTTTTGTTCCTGTCAAAATATCGTTCGTTTCCGGTTTTCGTTTTCGTTCCTTGAACCGGTTCAGATCCCTGCTCTAAATAAGAGATCAATAGCACAGAACAGACAGATTTAATGATTATAACCGGACTAATAACTCAGTTGTGAGTTTGAGCTGAACTCTTTATAAATGAGTGTCTTTGCTCAGTTTCTGTAACACATTCCGATTTTGGATAAAATTGTATTTTTCTAGCTATACAGCAGAGACCTCAAGGTTTCAGAAGTGACAACTGTATTAAAGCACAGGACTGAAATATTGTTATAATCATCACAAAAACATCCTGATGTGTCAAAACTGATCCACAAGTGCAACAAAACTGATTCTGTTACAGCTAATGAGTTTCTTTGTTATTTTATTACTAATTTTTCATTGATAGTTTTAATGCAGTATTTACTAAACGGAACAATATTTGAAGGATATATACTAATGTAAAAAAATATATATATTTGAATTATTAATAGCATTAGTAATTTACACATTTTTATTTTCAAATAGTAAAAAATAAAAATAAAAAGTTACACCAGTGTTTTCTTTGGTGTCAGATTGTTACAGAGAACAGTGAACACTGCTAGAGAGGAGCTCATGATTCTGAGCCCAAACCCAGTCTGAACTACAGCAGAACAAGACATCCATCAGGAGACCTGCGCACATCACCGGTCAGAGATCACATGATCTACACACATCACATCACATCCAGACCTCATCCTCACTGAGGCACAGCATTACAGTGTCAGTGTCAGATGTTGGACTTTACCTCGTCGCTGGAGTCGACCAACTTGACGAGAGACAGACAAGCGGTGTTAGGAGAGAACAAAGAAACAAAAAATGAAGAAAACAAGAAAATACAAATAAGAGCATCTGTAAGTGTTCAGTCCGTGCACATGCATCAGATCGAGCCGCGAGGAGTGAATCTCACAAACACATCGCAGAAAAATGAAGCCTATTTTTAACATCAAGATTTTTTGTAGCAATATTTTAATGACAATCAAGCACATTTTACATAACGACTACAATCTGGAGGGCTGAGTGTTGTGTCTGATGAAGTGTGCATCACTGATTGTGTTCTTCTCCTGGCTATTACTGTGAAACTGCTCTGAAGGGATCTGTGCTGGATACAGCGCTTTAGACACAAGTCTGACTGGAGTTCATATTGTATATTTATATATTACACTATGACTACCATCTTTAACACATGCTTTTTAAAAAAAGAGTTGGGGAGGAAATGTGCTTAATTATCATGACAATAAATGCTACAATAACACTATAACGTCTGCATATTTTCTCTTTTGGTTTTGGGTTGAAATCCAAGTGTGAGATTCATCCCTAAAGAAGTGAGAGAAAATATCTCTTCAGTAGAATGTTGCTTCTGAAGGTTAAAAAAAGCAATCAGTTACAGAAGCAGAAAAGTATTATTTGATGAATCTGATTGGTCAGGGATACAGTCACGCTTTGGATGTGTCCGGGTCACGGCACCACTTGATCTGTTCATCACATACACACCGAAAACATCCAAAACATGATCAATCAGAGCGAATACGAGCAAGAGATCAATGCATGCACATTCCCTCGAACCCATGCAACAGAAGCTCCCTCCGTCTCTCCTCTGTGAGTCTCTCTCTCTCTCTCTTTTCTCTTTCTTCCAGGAAATATCACCTCATTTCAATCCCTGATTTCACATGCTTTACATAGAGATGCTTGGGATAATTATTGCCTTTCTATTTGCAGCCTGGCAACACACAGGCTATAATTTAGTCCTCTCTCACACACACACACACACACACACACACACGCAGATGGTAATTGAGGGAGAGTCTCAGCAATCAAACAGGTCTCACTTAAAACAAACTTGTGAACAAACATGCTTCATGAGCGTCTGGAGCTCAGCTGGAGCAGCGCAGCGCTGATATTTCATCACTCATTTCACATTTTTAGCCCTGTTTAACTGTAAATAGCTGAGAATTACAATTTACACTGGGGCCATTGAGCACAAGTGCATCCTGGGAAAGATGGTGATACACACAGAACAGACTAATACTAGCTAACGGTAAATTAATGAGGTTTCAGGTGACTTTGGGTCAATCCTATGGAAGGTACATTACACCACCTCAAAACCTAAAGAAAAAAATGAAGCATTGAATTTATCTTAAATGAAATCCTGTGATTTCTAGATCAGATTTCTCAGTGAAATCAATCAGTGTGACCTGGGAAGTTCCCTGTGAGACTGACCAGTTAATAGTTAACTAAACCCTAACTAACCCACGAGAGGAGTTCATCAAACGCACGGTTTAAATCAAGCAAATCTCTTTTTAAATAAATCACTCTCCGGCGTGTTTAATTACCTCTGTGTCACATTAAATCTCTAACTGAAACTAAGACATCTGCTGCATTTCATTAATTCAGCTAATTATTAAAGAGCAAGAAGAGCTGGATCTCAGATATGAAGCGTTCCTGCAGTGAACACAACTCGTCCTCTTCACCAGGAGAAAATACAGGATTACGATCAGACTAGGGCTGTTGATTTAACGTTCATCTGGTGTAATTCTGGAAAAGCGAACATCTGATTATAAATGATTAAGGCCATTAATGTAGCCACATAATTCAAAATACAAGGCAAAAAATGACCCTTTTATTTATATCTTATGATATAGTTCACCAATATCACACCAGCAACAGTGCTGCTTCTCCCCAATCTCTGCATCACTGATTCATACAGTTCAATACACATGAAGTTCATATTATTTTAGACACAATGTGTGTTTTGTTTAATTTTGCTAATTAAAAAGGTACCAGTCAAACCCCCAGCAGAACTGTTGAGCTCTGATCAACTCAATGATTCGTTACTGAAAGAATCTACGGTGCTGAGCGAATCGAGTCAACTTCCAGCTGTCACACACAGACATTTGCTTTGTTTCAGAATTAATCAGCCCTTTACATAAATCAAGTGTGTGTGTGTGTGTGTGAGAGAGTGTGAGAGTGAGTGTGTGTGTGAGAGTGTGTGTGAGAGAGTGTGAGTGTGTGTGTGTGTGTGTGTGTGTGAGTGTGAGTGAGTGTGTGTGTGAGAGTGTGTGTGTGAGAGTGTGTGTGTGTGAGTGAGTGAGTGTGTGTGTGTGTGTGTGTGTGTGTGAGAGAGTGTGAGAGTGAGTGTGTGTGTGAGAGTGTGTGTGAGAGAGTGTGAGTGTGTGTGTGTGTGTGTGTGTGTGTGTGTGAGTGTGAGTGAGTGTGTGTGTGAGAGTGTGTGTGTGAGAGTGTGTGTGTGTGAGTGTGAGTGAGTGAGTGTGTGTGTGTGTGTGTGTGTGTGTGTGCTCTTGTTTTTGTATCATATCAGGACACAACTCTGTATAATGACATGGGTATGACACAGGTATTACAAGGAGAGAGTGACTTATGAGGACATAACCCATGTCCCCATTTTTCAAAACACTTATAAATCATACAGAATGAGTTTTTTTGAGAAAGTAAAAATGCAGAAAGTTTCCTGTGAGGGTTTGGGTTAGGTGTAGGGTTGGTGAAGGGAGAGAGAATATACAGTTTCTACAGAATAAAAACCATTACACCTATGGGATGAACACACTCTACACAAAAACAAACATGTGTGTGTGTGTGCGTGTGTGTTGGTTTACCCGCTGAGAGCTGACGAACAGCTTATGGATGATGGTTCCAGCAGGTCCTCGTCCGGCTCCGATCACAGACACCTCGGGCTCCTCCAGCAGACAGCTGACAAACCTGACCGACGACAGACAGGAAGAGCGTTAGAACACGAGACCGAGCGCCACAGGAAGAGCACGCAGGAGACTCGAGATGAAGACAGAGGACTGTTCATCATGATCTTATTCTTCATACTGAGAAATGAAACAGGAAATACAGCCTGCTCAGAAAGCACACAAACTCTCTCTCTCTCTCTCTCTCACACACACACACACACACACAACTCTCTCTCTCTCTCTCTCTCTCTCTCTCTCTCTCACTGAAGTGTGTGTGGTCCTGCGGGCAGCTCTGGGTCTGGTCTTAATGAGGCCGGCGTGTCTCTGCTGACCGGCTTGCTGCGGCCCCTGAGCGGCCCCTGGGAACTAACGAGCAGCAGCAGACTCTCTGACATGCCCTTCCTGCGCCTGTCAGCCCAACACACACACACCGCTCCAAACGCGCTTGAAAGGCAGGTTCCTCGTACTCAGGACAGCAGCGGCGTCTCGCTCAGATCACTTGTTCATTATCAAACACAGATCAACACACTGACTGCCTTCCAAACCTCACAGCTCACTGTCTGATGCGGAGCACAACAACACTGCAGCACACGACTGTCACAAAACATCTCTTCTTACATGTTCCCCAAAGAAAGAGTCATTCTGGAACATGAGCAGGAAAATAACGAACAATCATTTCTGGCTGAATTAATGCTTTTGATCAGAGATTGTGACACGATGCTGAAAAACTAAATTATGATGGGTTTGGGAAGAGAAAGCTTTACTATCATTAGAATCAGAATCATACAATCACATTTAGGCATCTGGAAGAAGCTTTTTTCAAAAGCGAACAGTGATGCAATATCGGATTTTTGCTGATATCCGATATTTTCAGACTCATATGGACACTGGCTGAAACGGTCACACATTTGTTTTAGGTTTCTGTGAAACAGCTCCACATCTCTCGTGCAGCAGAATGAACTCTTACTGTAAAACACATTCTGCTGGAGAATAACAAGCAATGGCAGCTGTAGACCTCAGTCCAGTACGATCACAAGTGCAGTATGGAGTACCTCAAGGCTCAGTACCAGGGCCGCTACTCTTCACGCTTTATATGTTACCCTTGGGAGATTTAACTTTAACTATCATTTTGCATTATTGACACACTGTTTTCCTAATGAATGTTGTTCAGTTGCTTTGACGCAATGAATTTTGTTTAAAGCGCTATATAAATAAAGGTGACTTGACTTGAGTCAGCTAAACATTTAGAGAGCACAGAGCAAGACTGAGGAACCTGAACAATGACTACATCACCAACACAACTGCAGTTTTAACCTTAGAAAATACACTGAATTCATTCCAAAATATGAGCAAACTGTGGCTATTTTACACAGTGAGCAATGATAAAACACAGTTTCTACAGCCTTACAGTAGAGAGATGATCTTTGAACAAAAATACCATCAATGCAATTCATTTTCTTCATTTATCCATAATTGATTAGGCAAAAATAATCGAAAAAAAATAATTGTTTCCACGTTCCCTTACGCAAATTAGCCAAGATTTTACTATGAATAAAACCCAAAATCATGGTTCTAGTAGCCATGGTAACCACAAATGAACCATTGTTTTATTACTTCAAATAATAGTTTACAAAGAAGTATTAAGATATTATTTATTGTGGTTATATAAAAAAAAGTTTTAACATGACTTAAAATTCAATAAATAAAACACAGAAGTAATTATTCATTGCATAACACTGTTAAAATACATACTGTCATACAAACTAAAACTACACGACGATCAAGTCCTTGTTTAACACTGACCTCTAAGGTACTAAGTCTTAAGAAGTGACTATCACTTCAAAACAAGCATAGTTCAAACATTTTACGTCTGATTCCAACAAATCCTATATCATTCTGAAGGTCCTTTAATGGAGAATGTGAAACTACAAGTGCGTAATGTGTATGAATGTGCCGACTGTGCCTCATGTGTCCAGCACTGCTCTCATCTACAGCTTTACCTCTGCAGCTCGTCAGTGTAGTCCTCACGCTGTCCTCCAGCGATGCCAAACTTGTTCTTGAGCGATCGAGAGCAGGCGATGACGGCCTCCACCGCGCTCATCTGAGCGATGATGTCCTGACACACAGAGCAGAAGATGAGAAACAACTACACCTTCTTACTTCTGTCTCACAGTCCTTCAGATTATCACACAAATACTGGGAGGAACATTTATAGCTCAAGTATAAACACTACTGTGATGTGCAATATATCGATCAAAACTGAGTAAATCCCCTTTGAAAGGAACTGGTGCACAAACAATGTTTGCGTGGATTACATCATTAGAGCGAGACAAGTGACTGTCAAACGTGTGTTTGTCATTGAATCATTCATTCAAACCACCTTTTTATAATGAGACTAATAAAACTGGTGTATTAAACACGTGAACCTGAACCACAGAACCGGTCATGAGGGTCACTTCTTTGAAACTGAGAAGTATACATCATCTGAAACTGAATAAATCATCTCTCCAGTGATGTCTGGTTGGTTCGGAGGACAATATTTGTCTGAGATTTTAGAAAATTTTCTGATATTAGAAAATCTGGAATCTGAGGGAGCAAAGAAATCTAAATATTGAGAAAATCATCTTTAAAGTTGTTCAAATGAAGTTCTTAGCGATGTATATTACTAATCAAACATTAAGATTTGATATATTTACAGTAGGAGATTTACTAAATATCTTCATGAACATGATCTTATCTTAATATCCTAATGATTTTTGTAATAAAAGAGAAATGTATAATTGTGACTCATACAGTGTGTTGTTGTGTATTTCGTCTGTGATTCTGATGACTGCTTCTGTGCTGCAGGGACACTGATGTATTTTAAATACATATATATTCACATTTATTAACTAATTCAAATTACGTCATCATTTTAAAGTAGACTGCAGCAATAAGGCCTAATATCTGGCCACACAGGGTTCTCTGGTTGAGTTTGTACCTCCAGCTTCTTGAAGTCAGGGTTTGGGTGCCGCAGCAGTTTGCTGGCGTGAGCGGTGACCTGCTGCAGAGCTTTACGCACCGATGCGATGTCTTCAGACGCCTCTGGAGGAGAGATCAGGTGTACAGCAGCAGAGACGTCACACACACACAGACACACACACACACACACCAGACTCTGAGACACTGACCTTCCTCCTTGATCTTCAGCAGAGCGGCGTGCAGCACACAGGGCATCAGGTGCTGCGTCAGGTCCGACGGCTTCTGCTGCGACAGGTAATGCAGCACCTGCACACACACACACACACACACACGACATCAGCAGCTCAGCTAAAGAACCAGTTACAACATCCACACCACAAACCGCTGGCGAGGTTAAACTGAACTAACAAACAAAACAAGGCCATTTTTCCAGTCCATTATGGTCCCAAATGTCCCTAAAATGTTTTGCCATTGTGTATAACAATGGCAATAACAAACACATTATAGATAGTTACTAGACAGACAGTTCCGCCAGTAAGTGGTGTTAAATACTACTTCACATCTTTGAAAATGACTAACAGATGAAAACGAAAAAAGCTGAAATTTAGAAAAGTAATCAAAAAGTAATCAGCTACATTTTAGATCTGTAACAAGTTACATCTAACAAAGTAACCTTCCCAACACCGAATATAAAGATGTGATACAAGATATTAGGCATGTCCAAGGTCTCTATTATTTTTATTTTTTATTTTAAGGCATTTAAAAAATTATTTAAATATACTATTTTTATTTTTACATTTGTTTTAAGCATTTTAAATGTTAAACTATTTAATCATAATATTTCCGACTTGACATGCAATTTTGCAATTTCATGCAATTGAAATTATTTGAACCTATTTCTGTTTTTAAATGTTAAAATGATAGGTAAAAATTGATAGCCTGAATGCACTGTAAGTCGCTTTGGATAAGAGCGTTCCCTAAATGCATAAATTTAAATTTTTACGTAAGGAACCCACCTTCAACCCATCTCTTTTAGAGAACTACAGTTTCCAGTCTTCCTTTTATTGCTAAAACACTTCAATAAGCTGTGTTCAAACAAGTCTCTGTCTTTGTCACACACAACAATCTCCTTGACAGCAACCAATCTGGCTTCAGAAGTGGACATTCAGCTGAGACGGCCTTGCTCTCAGTTGTTGAAGCTCTAAGACTGGCAAGAGCAGAATCCAAATCTTCAGTATTTATCCTGCTTGATCTGTCCGCTGCTTTTGACACGGTTAACCACCAGATCCTCCTATCAACCCTACTGGCGATAGGTATCTCAGGAACCATACTTCAATGGTTTGAGTCTTACCTATCACATAGGTCCTTCAAAGTATCTTGGACAGGTGAGGTGTCCAAGTCTCAACATCTAACTACTGGGGTGCCTCAGGGCTCAGTTCTTGGACCACTTCTCTTCTCTGTCTACATGGCATCATTATATTCTGTCATTCAGAAACATGGCTTTTCATACCACTGCTATACTGATGACACTCAACTCTACCTCTCATTCCATCCTGATGATCCGACGGTAGCTATTCGCATCTCAGCTTGTCTAACTGACATTTCTTCCTGGATGATGGACCATCACCTTCAACTCAACCTTGCCAAGACAGAACTGCTTGTGATTCCAGCAAACCCATCATTCCATCACAATTTCACCATCAAGTTAGGCACATCAACCATAACTCCTTCAAAAACAGCTAGAAGCCTTGGAGTTATGATTGATGATCAGCTGACTTTCTCAGACCACATTGCTAAAACTGTCTGATCCTGCAGATTTGCTTTATTCAACATCAAGAAGATCAAGCCCTTTCTTTGGGAACATGCTGCACAACTCCTTGTTCAAGCTCTTGTTCTGTCCAGGCTGGACTATTGCAATGCTCTCTTGGCAGGTCTTCCAGCCAATTCTATCAAACCTTTACAATTAATCCAGGCAGCAGCAAGATTAATTTTTAATGAGCCGAAAAGAATACATGTCACACCTCTGTTTATCAATTTGCACTGGCTTCCAATAGCTGCTTGCATAAAATTCAAGGCATTGATGTTTGCCTACAAAACTACCACTGGCTCTGCACACATTTACCTAAATTCATTACTTCAGACTTATGTGCCTCTAGTAGCTTGCGTTCTGCAAGTGAACGTCACTTGATTGTTCATCCCAAAGAAACACAAAGTCACTTTAACTGACTCTTAAATTAAATGTTCACTTCTGGTGGAATGACCACCCCAACTCAATCCGAGCAGAATCAGCTTAAAACACATCTCTTCCATCTTTATTTGACCCTCTAACTTTATCACTCAATATTCTAATTCTATTCTATTCTAAAAAAAAAAAAAAAAAACTACCTTTCTTATCTTTTTGTATTCTATTTTCTTTTCATTTATCATGCAATTGTGTGTGTCTGTGTGTGTAAAGACCTCTAACACTAGCTTGCTCTATTCTTTTTTTATTCTATCTATTTTCTTTTTATTTATTATATTATTTAAAAGCCCATGCTACAAGAATCTAACTGAGACTTGTTATAGCACTTATATATCATTGCTCTTTTTGTTGTTTTTGATTGCTTCCACTGTCCTCATCTGTAAGTCGCTTTGGATAAAAGTGTCTGCTAAATGAATAAATGTAAATGTAATTTAAAGCAGTTCTGACTGTAAATATAATTTGAGGTGAATTTTTCTACTAGAGCTGTGAGTGTAGTTTTAAGAGATGTAAGTATTAATTCATCTCTTGGTGTAATTCTAGGTTGCTGTAGGGCTGCTGGGAAGGTTTTTACTGTACGCTCACAGAACACATGCAAGACTATCACGAGGACACATTACTGGAGCCAAACACAGCAGAGGAAACTAAATCAGTAAATAAATCCTGAGTAAATCCTGCCACTTCCCCACAGACGGCTGAAGGACAGAGAGAGACGCTTGCTGAACTCAACCAGTCCTGTTCTAACACACCTCCAGCAGAACTGTGCTCTGATTGGCTGCTCTCAGGGAATCATGGGATGGTGTGTGTTTACAGTCCAACAAATTTAATAAAGAACACAGTTTTTCACATTTTGTCCACCATGTATTTTGCCTTTTCTTTATTCATCATTTCATTTCATAAATTAAATTGCCAAATTAAATTGTGTGTGATTTAAATCTAGACGCAGGGTCCTGACCTTCTCGGCCTCTTTGGTGTCGTCGAACAGTCTCTTCTGTCGGCGGGCCGGCGTGGCTTTGGCCGTCTCCCAGGCCTCCACCCACATGTTTCCCGGGATCTTCATCCGAGCGCTGAGCTCGCCCCGGGTGACCGTCTGTCCCGCCTCATCCACCACCTCCTCCTCCACGTAATCTCTCGGAGAATACCAGCGCACGAAATCCTCCAGACAACAGCCGGGATTCGCTGCCTGTGGACACACACACACACACACACACACACAGACTCTGTTAATGGTCTCCAGATGAGCAGGAATGCTGTGTATACAGTGTATCACTAGTGTGACTGAGTATTTATTGGTGTGATTGATTATTGGATTGGTTGTGTATTTATTGGTGTGATTGATTATTGGTCTGGTTGTGTATTTATTGGTGTGATTGATTATTGGATTGGTTGTGTATTTATTGGTGTGATTGATTATTGGTCTGGTTGTGTATTTATTGGTGTGATTGATTATTGGTGTGGTTGTGTATTTATTGGTGTGATTGATTATTGGTCTGGTTGTGTATTTATTGGTGTGATTGATTATTGGGTTGGTTGTGTATTTATTGGTGTGATTGATTATTGGTCTGGTTGTGTATTCATTGGTGTGATTGATTATTGGTCTGGTTGTGTATTCATTGGTGTGATTGATTATTGGTCTGGTTGTGTATTTATTGGTGTGATTGATTATTGGATTGATTGTGTATTTATTGGTGTGATTGATTATTGGATTAGTTGTGTATTTATTGGTGTGATTGATTATTTATTGGGTTGTGTATTTATTGGTGTGATTGATTATTGGATTGGTTGTGTATTTATTGGTGTGATTGATTATTGGATTGGTTGTGTATTTATTGGTGTGATTGATTATTGGATTGGTTGTGTATTTATTGGTGTGATTGATTATTGGTGTGGTTGTGTATTTATTGGTGTGATTGATTATTGGTGTTGTTGTGTATTTATTGGTGTGATTGATTATTGGTCTGGTTGTGTATTTATTGGTGTGATTGATTATTGGATTGGTTGTGTATTTATTGGTGTGATTGATTATTGGATTGGTTGTGTATTTATTGGTGTGATTGATTATTGGATTGGTTGTGTATTTATTGGTGTGATTGATTATTGGATTGGTTGTGTATTTATTGGTGTGATTGATTATTGGATTGGTTGTGTATTTATTGGTGTGATTGTGAATTTATTGGTGTGATTGATTATTGGTGTGGTTGTGTATTTATTGGTGTGATTGATTATTGGTCTGGTTGTGTATTTATTGGTGCGATTGATTATTTATTGGTCTGGTTGTGTATTTATTGGTGCGATTGATTATTGGTCTGGTTGTGTATTTATTGGTGTGATTGATTATTTATTGGTCTGGTTTTGTATTTATTGGTGTGATTATTTATTGGGCTGGTTGTGTATTTATTGGTGCGATTGATTATTGGTCTGGTTGTGTATTCATTGGTGAGACTGATTATTGGTCTGGTTGTGTATTTATTGGTGCGATTGATTATTGGTGTGGTTGTGTATTTATTGGTGTGATTGATTATTGGTGTGGTTGTGTATTTATTGGTGTGATTGATTATTGGTCTGGTTGTGTATTTATTGGTGCGATTGATTATTTATTGGTCTGGTTGTGTATTTATTGGTGCGATTGATTATTGGTCTGGTTGTGTATTTATTGGTGCGATTGATTATTGGTCTGGTTGTGTATTCATTGGTGAGACTGATTATTGGTCTGGTTGTGTATTTATTGGTGCGATTGATTATTGGTGTGGTTGTGTATTTATTGGTGTGATTGATTATTGGTGTGGTTGTGTATTTATTGGTGTGATTGATTATTGGTCTGGTTGTGTATTTATTGGTGTGATTGATTATTGGATTTGTTGTGTATTTATTGGTGTGATTGATTATTGGATTGGTTGTGTATTTATTGGTGTGATTGATTATTGGTGTGGTTGTGTATTTATTGGTGTGATTGATTATTGGTCTGGTTGTGTATTTATTGGTGTGATTGATTATTGGTGTGGTTGTGTATTTATTGGTGTGATTGATTATTGGTCTGGTTGTGTATTTATTGGTGTGATTGATTATTGGATTGGTTGTGTATTTATTGGTGTGATTGATTATTGGATTAGTTGTGTATTTATTGGTGTGATTGATTATTGGATTGGTTGTGTATTTATTGGTGTGATTGATTATTGGATTAGTTGTGTATTTATTGGTGTGATTGATTATTGGTGTGGTTGTGTATTTATTGGTGTGATTGATTATTGGTCTGGTTGTGTATTTATTGGTGTGATTGATTATTGGATTGGTTGTGTATTTATTGGTGTGATTGATTACTGGATTAATTGTGTATTTATTGGTGTGATTGATTATTGGTGTGGTTGTGTATTTATTGGTGTGATTGATTATTGGATTAGTTGTGTATTTATTGGTGTGATTGATTATTGGTGTGGTTGTGTATTTATTGGTGTGATTGATTATTGGATTGGTTGTGTATTTATTGGTGTGATTGATTATTGGATTAGTTGTGTATTTATTGGTGTGATTGATTATTGGTGTGGTTGTGTATTTATTGGTGTGATTGATTATTGGTGTGGTTGTGTATTTATTGGTGTGATTGATTATTGGTCTGGTTGTGTATTTATTGGTGTGATTGATTATTTATTGGTCTGGTTGTGTATTTATTGGTGTGATTATTTATTGGGTTGGTTGTGTATTTATTGGTGCGATTGGTTATTTATTCGTCTGGTTGTGTATTTATTGGTGCGATTGATTATTTATTGGTCTGGTTGTGTATTTATTGGTGCGATTGATTATTTATTGGTCCGGTTGTGTATTTATTGGTGCGATTGATTATTTATTGGTCCGGTTGTGTATTTATTGGTGCGATTGATTATTTATTGGTCTGGTTGTGTATTTATTGGTGTGATTGATTATTTATTGGGTTGGTTGTGTATTTATTGGTGTGATTGATTATTTATTGGTCTGGCTGTGTATTTATTGGTGTGATTGATTATTTATTGGGTTGGTTGTGTATTTATTGGTGTGATTGATTATTGGGTTGGTTGTGTATTTATTGGTGTGATTGATTATTTATTGGGTTGGTTGTGTATTTATTGGTGTGATTGATTATTTATTGGTCTGGCTGTGTATTTATTGGTGTGATTGATTATTTATTGGGTTGGTTGTGTATTTATTGGTGTGATTGATTATTGGGTTGGTTGTGTATTTATTGGTGTGATTGATTATTGGTCTGGTTGTGTATTTATTGGTGTGATTGATTATTGGTCTTGTTGTGTATTTATTTGTGCGATTATTTATTGGGTTGTGTATTTATTGGTGTGATTGATTATTGGTCTGGTTGTGTATTTATTGGTGCGATTATTTATTGGGTTGTGTATTTATTGGTGTGATTATTTATTGGGTTGTGTATTTATTGGTGTGATTGATTATTGGTCTGGTTGTGTATTTATTGGTGCGATTATTTATTGGGTTGGTTGTGTATTTATTGGTGCGATTGATTATTGGTGTGGTTGTGTATTTATTAGTGTGATTGATTATTGGTCTGGTTGTGTATTTATTGGTGTGATTGATTATTGGTCTGGTTGTGTATTTATTGGTGTGATTGATTATTGGATTGGTTTTGTATTTATTGGTGTGATTGATTATTGGATTGGTTGTGTATTTATTGGTGTCATTGATTATTGGTGTTGTTGTGTATTTATTGGTGTGATTGATTATTGGTCTGGTTGTGTATTTATTGGTGTGATTGATTATTGGATTGGTTGTGTATTTATTGGTGTGATTGATTATTGAATTGGTTGTGTATTTATTGGTGTGATTGATTATTGGATTAATTGTGTATTTATTGGTGTGATTGATTATTGGTGTGGTTGTGTATTTATTGGTGTGATTGATTATTGGTGTGGTTGTGTATTTATTGGTGTGATTGATTATTGGTCTGGTTGTGTATTTATTGGTGTGATTGATTATTGGTCTGGTTGTGTATTTATTGGTGTGATTATTTATTGGTCTGGTTGTGTATTTATTGGTGTGATTATTTATTGGGTTGGTTGTGTATTTATTGGTGCGATTGATTATTTATTGGTCCGGTTGTGTATTTATTGGTGCGATTTATTATTTATTGGTCCGGTTGTGTATTTATTGGTGCGATTGATTATTTATTGGTCTGGTTGTGTATTTATTGGTGTGATTGATTATTTATTGGGTTGGTTGTGTATTTATTGGTGTGATTGATTATTTATTGGTCTGGCTGTGTATTTATTGGTGTGATTGATTATTTATTGGGTTGGTTGTGTATTTATTGATGTGATTGATTATTGGGTTGGTTGTGTATTTATTGGTGTGATTGATTATTGGGTTGGTTGTGTATTTATTGGTGTGATTGATTATTGGTCTGGTTGTGTATTTATTGGTCCGGTTGTGTATTTATTGGTGCAATTGATTATTTATTGGTCTGGTTGTGTATTTATTGGTGTGATTGATTATTTATTGGGTTGGTTGTGTATTTATTGGTGTGATTGATTATTTATTGGTCTGGCTGTGTATTTATTGGTGTGATTGATTATTGGTTTGGTTGTGTATTTATTGGTGTGATTGATTATTGGGTTGGTTGTGTATTTATTGGTGTGATTGATTATTGGTCTGGTTGTGTATTTATTGGTGTGATTGATTATTGGTTTGGTTGTGTATTTATTGGTGTGATTGATTATTGGTCTGGTTGTGTATTTATTGGTGCGATTATTTATTGGGTTGTGTATTTATTGGTGTGATTGATTATTGGTCTGGTTGTGTATTTATTGGTGCGATTGATTATTGGTCTGGTTGTGTATTTATTGGTGCGATTATTTATTGGGTTGGTTGTGTATTTATTGGTGTGATTGATTATTGGTCTGGTTGTGTATTCATTGGTGTGATTGATTATTGGGTTGGTTGTGTATTCATTGGTGTGATTAATTATTGGTCTGGTTGTGTATTCATTGGTGTGATTGATTATTGGTCTGGTTGTGTATTTATTGGTGTGATTGATTATTGGTCTGGTTGTGTATTTATTGGTGCGATTATTTATTGGTGTGATTGATTATTGGTCTGGTTGTGTATTTATTGGTGTGACTGATTATTGGGTTGGTTGTGTATTTATTGGTGTGATTGATTATTGGGTTGGTTGTGTATTTATTGGTGTGATTGATTATTGGTCTGGTTGTGTATTTATTGGTGTGATTGATTATTGGGTTGGTTGTGTATTTATTGGTGTGATTGATTATTGGTCTGGTTGTGTATTTATTGGTGTGATTGATTATTGGTCTGGTTGTGTATTTATTTGTGCGATTATTTATTGGGTTGTGTATTTATTGGTGTGATTGATTATTGGTCTGGTTGTGTATTTCTTGGTGTGATTGATTATTGGTCTGGTTGTGTATTTATTGGTGCGATTGATTATTGGTCTGGTTGTGTATTCATTGGTGAGATTGATTATTGGTCTGGTTGTGTATTTATTGGTGCGATTGATTATTGGTGTGGTTGTGTATTTATTGGTGTGATTGATTATTGGATTAGTTGTGTATTTATTGGTGTGATTGATTATTGGTGTGGTTGTGTATTTATTGGTGTGATTGATTATTGGTCTGGCTGTGTATTTATTGGTGTGATTGATTATTTATTGGTCTGGTTGTGTATTTATTGGTGTGATTATTTATTGGTCTGGTTGTGTATTTATTGGTGTGATTATTTATTGGGTTGGTTGTGTATTTATTGGTGCGATTGGTTATTTATTCGTCTGGTTGTGTATTTATTGGTGCGATTGATTATTTATTGGTCTGGTTGTGTATTTATTGGTGCGATTGATTATTTATTGGTCCGGTTGTGTATTTATTGGTGCGATTGATTATTTATTGGTCCGGTTGTGTATTTATTGGTGCGATTGATTATTTATTGGTCTGGTTGTGTATTTATTGGTGTGATTATTTATTGGGTTGGTTGTGTATTTATTGGTGTGATTGATTATTGGGTTGGTTGTGTATTTATTGGTGTGATTGATTATTGGTCTGGTTGTGTATTTATTGGTGTGATTGATTATTGGTCTGGTTGTGTATTTATTTGTGCGATTATTTATTGGGTTGTGTATTTATTGGTGTGATTGATTATTGGTCTGGTTGTGTATTTATTGGTGTGATTGATTATTGGGTTGGTTGTGTATTTATTGGTGTGATTGATTATTGGTCTGGTTGTGTATTTATTGGTGTGATTGATTATTGGTCTGGTTGTGTATTTATTGGTGTGATTGATTATTGGGTTGGTTGTGTATTTATTGGTGTGATTGATTATTGGTCTGGTTTTGTATTTATTGGTGTGATTGATTATTGGTTTGGTTGTGTATTTATTGGTGTGATTGATTATTGGGTTGGTTGTGTATTTATTGGTGTGATTGATTATTGGTCTGGTTGTGTATTTATTGGTGTGATTGATTATTGGTCTGGTTGTGTATTTATTGGTGTGATTGATTATTGGTCTGGTTGTGTATTTATTGGTGCGATTATTTATTGGGTTGTGTATTTATTGGTGTGATTGATTATTAGTCTGGTTGTGTATTTATTGGTGCGATTGATTATTGGTCTGGTTGTGTATTTATTGGTGCGATTATTTATTGGGTTGGTTGTGTATTTATTGGTGTGATTGATTATTGGTCTGGTTGTGTATTCATTGGTGTGATTGATTATTGGGTTGGTTGTGTATTCATTGGTGTGATTGATTATTGGTCTGGTTGTGTATTCATTGGTGTGATTGATTATTGGTCTGGTTGTGTATTTATTGGTGTGATTGATTATTGGTCTGGTTGTGTATTTAATGGTGCAATTATTTATTGGTGTGATTGATTATTGGTCTGGTTGTGTATTTATTGGTGTGACTGATTATTGGGTTGGTTGTGTATTTATTGGTGTGATTGATTATTGGGTTGGTTGTGTATTTATTGGTGTGATTGATTATTGGTCTGGTTGTGTATTTATTGGTGTGATTGATTATTGGGTTGGTTGTGTATTTATTGGTGTGATTGATTATTGGTCTGGTTGTGTATTTATTGGTGTGATTGATTATTGGTCTGGTTGTGTATTTATTTGTGCGATTATTTATTGGGTTGTGTATTTATTGGTGTGATTGATTATTGGTCTGGTTGTGTATTTCTTGGTGTGATTGATTATTGGTCTGGTTGTGTATTTATTGGAGCGATTGATTATTGGTCTGGTTGTGTATTCATTGGTGAGATTGATTATTGGTCTGGTTGTGTATTTATTGGTGCGATTGATTATTGGTGTGGTTGTGTATTTATTGGTGTGATTGATTATTGGATTAGTTGTGTATTTATTGGTGTGATTGATTATTGGTGTGGTTGTGTATTTAGTGGTGTGATTGATTATTGGTCTGGTTGTGTATTTATTGGTGTGATTGATTATTTATTGGTCTGGTTGTGTATTTATTGGTGTGATTATTTATTGGGTTGGTTGTGTATTTATTGGTGCGATTGGTTATTTATTCGTCTGGTTGTGTATTTATTGGTGCGATTGATTATTTATTGGTCTGGTTGTGTATTTATTGGTGCGATTGATTATTTATTGGTCCGGTTGTGTATTTATTGGTGCGATTGATTATTTATTGGTCCGGTTGTGCATTTATTGGTGCGATTTATTATTTATTGGTCCGGTTGTGTATTTATTGGTGCGATTGATTATTTATTGGTCTGATTGTGTATTTATTGGTGTGATTGATAATTTATTGGGTTGGTTGTGTATTTATTGGTGTGATTGATTATTAATTGGGTTGGTTGTGTATTTATTGGTGTGATTGATTATTTATTGGGTTGGTTGTGTATTTATTGGTGTGATTGATTATTTATTGGGTTGGTTGTGTATTTATTGGTGTGATTGATTATTTATTGGTCTGGTTGTGTATTTATTGGTGTGATTATTTATTGGTCTGATTGTGTATTTATTGGTGTGATTGATTATTTATTGGTCTGGTTGTGTATTTATTGGTGCGACTGATTATTTATTGGTCTGGTTGTGTATTTATTGGTGTGATTGATTATTGGTCTGGTTGTGTATTTATTGGTGTGATTATTTATTGGGTTGGTTGTGTATTTATTGGTGTGATTGATTATTGGGTTGGTTGTGTATTTATTGGTGTGATTGATTATTGGTCTGGTTGTGTATTTATTGGTGTGATTGATTATTGGTCTGGTTGTGTATTTATTTGTACGATTATTTATTGGGTTGTGTATTTATTGGTGCGATTGATTATTGGTCTGGTTGTGTATTTATTGGTGCGATTATTTATTGGGTTGGTTGTGTATTTATTGGTGTGATTGATTATTGGTCTGGTTGTGTATTTATTGGTGCGATTGATTATTGGTTTGGTTGTGTATTCATTGGTGTGATTGATTATTGGGTTGGTTGTGTATTCATTGGTGTGATTGATTATTGGGTTGGTTGTGTATTCATTGGTGTGATTGATTATTGGTCTGGTTGTGTATTCATTGGTGTGATTGATTATTGGTCTGGTTGTGTATTTACTGGTGTGATTGATTATTGGTCTGGTTGTGTATTTATTGGTGTGATTGATTATTTGGTTGGTTGTGTATTTATTGGTGTGATTGATTATTGGGTTGGTTGTGTATTTATTGGTGTGATTATTTATTGGGTTGGTTGTGTATTTATTGGTGTGATTGATTATTGGGTTGGTTGTGTATTTATTGGTGTGATTATTTATTGGGTTGGTTGTGTATTTATTGGTGTGATTGATTATTGGGTTGGTTGTGTATTTATTGGTGTGATTGATTATTGGTGTGGTTGTGTATTTATTGGTGTGATTGATTATTGGTGTGGTTGTGTATTTATTGGTGTGATTGATTATTGGTGTGGTTGTGTATTTATTGGTGTGATTGATTATTGGTCTGGTTGTGTATTTATTGGTGCGATTGATTATTGGTTTGGTTGTGTATTCATTGGTGTGATTGATTATTGGGTTGGTTGTGTATTCATTGGTGTGATTGATTATTGGGTTGGTTGTGTATTAATTGGTGTGATTGATTATTGGTCTGGTTGTGTATTCATTGGTGTGATTGATTATTGGTCTGGTTGTGTATTTACTGGTGTGATTGATTATTGGTCTGGTTGTGTATTTATTGGTGTGATTGATTATTGGGTTGGTTGTGTATTTATTGGTGTGATTGATTATTGGGTTGGTTGTGTATTTATTGGTGTGATTATTTATTGGGTTGGTTGTGTATTTATTGGTGTGATTGATTATTGGGTTGGTTGTGTATTTATTGGTGTGATTATTTATTGGGTTGGTTGTGTATTTATTGGTGTGATTGATTATTGGGTTGGTTGTGTATTTATTGGTGTGATTGATTATTGGTGTGGTTGTGTATTTATTGGTGTGATTGATTATTGGTGTGGTTGTGTATTTATTGGTGTGATTGATTATTGGTGTGGTTGTGTATTTATTGGTGTGATTGATTATTGGTCTGGTTGTGTATTTATTGGTGTGATTGATTATTGGATTGGTTGTGTATTTATTGGTGTGATTGATTATTGGATTGGTTGTGTATTTATTGGTGTGATTGATTATTGGTGTGGTTGTGTATTCATTGGTGTGATTGATTATTGGTGTGGTTGTGTATTCATTGGTGTGATTGATTATTGGTCTGGTTGTGTATTCATTGGTGTGATTGATTATTGGATTGGTTGTGTATTTATTGGTGTGATTGATTATTGGATTGGTTGTGTATTTATTGGTGTGATTGATTATTGGATTGGTTGTGTATTTATTGGTGTGATTGATTATTGGATTAGTTGTGTATTTATTGGTGTGATTGATTATTGGATTAGTTGTGTATTTATTGGTGTGATTGATTATTGGTGTGGTTGTGTATTTATTGGTGTGATTGATTATTTATTGGTCTGGTTGTGTATTTATTGGTGTGATTATTTATTGGGTTGGTTGTGTATTTATTGGTGCGATTGATTATTTATTGGTCCGGTTGTGTATTTATTGGTGCGATTGATTATTTATTGGTCCAGTTGTGCATTTATTGGTGCGATTTATTATTTATTGGTCCGGTTGTGTATTCATTGGTGCGATTGATTATTTATTGGTCTGATTGTGTATTTATTGGTGCGATTGATAATTTATTGGGTTGGTTGTGTATTTATTGGTGTGATTGATTATTTATTGGTTTGGTTGTGTATTTATTGGTGTGATTGATTATTTATTGGTCCGGTTGTGTATTTATTGGTGCAATTGATTATTTATTGGTCCGGTTGTGCATTTATTGGTGCGATTTATTATTTATTGGTCTGGTTGGGTATTTATTGGTGTGATTATTTATTGGGTTGGTTGTGTATTTATTGGTGCGATTGATTATTTATTGGTCCGGTTGTGTATTTATTGGTGCGATTGATTATTTATTGGTCCAGTTGTGCATTTATTGGTGCGATTTATTATTTATTGGTCCGGTTGTGTATTCATTGGTGCGATTGATTATTTATTGGTCTGATTGTGTATTTATTGGTGCGATTGATAATTTATTGGGTTGGTTGTGTATTTATTGGTGTGATTGATTATTTATTGGTTTGGTTGTGTATTTATTGGTGTGATTGATTATTTATTGGTCCGGTTGTGTATTTATTGGTGCGATTGATTATTTATTGGTCCGGTTGTGCATTTATTGGTGCGATTTATTATTTATTGGTCTGGTTGTGTATTTATTGGTGTGATTGATTATTTATTGGTTTGGTTGTGTATTTATTGGTGTGATTGATTATTTATTGGGTTGGTTGTGTATTTATTGGTGTGATTGATTATTTATTGGTTTGGTTGTGTATTTATTGGTGTGATTGATTATTTATTGGTCCGGTTGTGTATTTATTGGTGCAATTGATTATTTATTGGTCCGGTTGTGCATTTATTGGTGCGATTTATTATTTATTGGTCCGATTGTGTATTTATTGGTGTGATTGATAATTTATTGGGTTGGTTGTGTATTTATTGGTGTGATTGATTATTTATTGGTTTGGTTGTGAATTTATTGGTGTGATTGATTATTTATTGGTCCGGCTGTGTATTTATAGGTGTGATTGATTATTTATTGGGTTGGTTGTGTATTTATTGATGTGATTGATTATTTATTGGTCTGGCTGTGTATTTATTGGTGCGATTGATTATTTATTGGTTTGGTTGTGTATTTATTGGTGTGATTGATTATTTATTGGTCTGGTTGTGTGTTTATTGGTGTGATTGATTATTTATTGGTCTGGTTGTGTGTTTATTGGTGTGATTGATTATTTATTGGTCTGGTTGTGTGTTTATTGGTGTGTAAGTCCAGCATCAGTGAGGTGAGACAGCAGTGATTCATCACACACTTCTTTTGTAAATGAGCAACAGACTCAGACTTCCTCAGGATGACCTTTCCATCAGTCGCTCATGCTCCATAATTACTGAGAGACAGCATCCAGACACGACAAGCTTCAGCGAGACTTACACAGAAACACATCTCAGGTCAGATCTACACTTATTCTTATCATGGGCAGAGTTTTTACTGGTACATCACAAACGATCAGATATCACCCATCTCTAGGATTCAATCAGACCCTAGCAATCGCTTCCTGAAAGCTGTGAGTACCGTGCGGTCGAATCCTCTATTGTTCTGGAGGGTTAGATGAACACAGGAAGGCTGTAATGAGACACTGAGCTGCTGTTTCATCTCTAACAGCTGACGTCTGACGCGCTCCTCTCCAGATTTTAGGATGCCCCATTCATTATATTGGGCTCTCTCTGCTCTCCACCCCGGGGGAGATGGTAATTAAACCCAAAATGCCAAATGATGCTTGGCTAAGCACAGTTCGAGACAGCCCTGCTGCTATATTTAGAGCCCATCTTCAGCTGAAGGGGTCATTTACTGCGAGTGCTGTGCTCACAGCGGACTGAGACGAGCTGCTGTGGCGCTCAGGAAACTAGAGCACTCTGTAGGGCAGCTGAACAGGCTATAGAGAGGAGAAACAGACACAAAACATCCCCTTCCACATCGGCCTCACCCCTCGGTGCTCAAACACTAGCATTCTGTCTTCACAGCGCACCAGGAGGAGAGGGAACGACTGCCACACAAACCCTCGCTCCTAAACCTCTGGGGTTTGTTCACGGGATAATGCAGTGCTAACCGACGGAGAGGGACAGAAAATAAGATACTTAAGAACATGAATGATGCTTCTCCCTGTGGCTTCTGAGAGCGTGCTTTTAAAAGGTGAAAGATGTACAAGATTGAGTAAATGAAGACAGGAGCAGGAGGAGCCGCTAAATACAAACGGTCAAGTCTGACTTTTTCATGCAATTCTTTTCGGTTACAATTACAACTTTCCTTCAGAATTGTGAGATATAAACTAACAAGCACAAGATATAAAGCCCAATTCAGATGAAAAAAAGATTAATTTTGAAAGTTTAAATATCATATTATGACTTTTTTGCATCAAGTTCCTATATCCCCATTTCTGACCCTCCTTCACATTTTTGACTTCTCAGGATAGCGTGAAATAAATGCATAGTTCTGTCTCTAGGAACTGATATTTTTTTCTTGCAAATGTGAGTTTATATCTTGCATTTCAGGCATCTTTTATCATAATTGTGAGATATAAACTAGCAATTGTAAGTTATAAAGTCCAATTCTGAGGAAAAAAGAAGACATATTTTCTTTTTTATAACAATTTATATAATTACAGTTTATATTACAGTTTATATCACGCAACTCTGAGAAAGTGTGAATTATCTGTGTAATTTGTATTCAGTGGTGGAAACGTGCTCGGATAGGAACCTGTGCTTTCAGCCCAAACGTCTGAGACGAGCCGCTCGCACGCGGCTTTAATCTGATTCAGACACGGTAATAACACTGACTTCCTCTAATCACATTCTCTACACTAGCACAGCAGAACTGAACAATCTTTCAGACTTTAATAAAGCCAAATCCTCTGTCCCAAGCAGAAACATAACACAATAACATCTGCATTCTCAGCAGCGGTGATGAAGACTGAGCTGCTGGGGTTTACTGGTGATACACAGCTGTGTCAGGCTCTTCAGGAGAACACGAGGCGGTCAGAACAGAACGCTTCAGACATCAGCCGCACGGACACAGAGTTACAGGTGACGAGACGCTGGCGGTCTGCTCATTTCTGACCCAGCATGCAGTGACGCTCACCTTGAAGGACTCCATGTCTGAGAGCAGGCAGGCGCTCTGCATGCGGGCGCGGAGGTGTGCTCCTTCAGCAGACGTGCCCAGTTTGGCCAGCACCTCGGACTGCTCCTCCAGCAGGTCTTCAGTCATGGGCGCAGGCTCCTGGGGAACAACAATAACATAATGACACGGTTCCCCGATCCCACTGAAGAGTGAAGAGCAGAGCAGCTGTGTGTGTGATGTTAGGGCTGCGTGGTGGAGAAGCGGAGATGGCTTCATCAGTTCTGATGGAGGTTCACAGGAGCAGAGATGGTGAGGGTTATATAATAAACACACGTAAGGAGTGAATACATGAAAATACATGTGTAAC
>NC_068404.1:32888341-32905841 GCF_023724105.1 Carassius gibelio
TTCAGCATGACCTTGCACCTGCTCACAGTACCAAAACCACTGGTAAATGGTTTACTGACCATGGTATTACTGTGCTCAATTGGCCTGCCAACTCTCCTGACCTGAACCCCATAGAGAATCTGTGGGATATTGTGAAGAGAAAGTTGAGAGACGCAAGACCCAACACTCTGGATGAGCTTAAGGCTGCTATCGAAGCATCCTGGGCCTCCAGAACACCTCAGCAGTGCCACAGGCTGATTGCCTCCATGCCACGCCGCACTGAAGCAGTCATTTCTGCAAAAGGATTCCCCACCAAGTATTGAGTGCATAACTGAACAGAATTATTTGAAGGTTGACTTTGTATTAAAAACACTTTTCTTTTATTGGTCAGATGAAATATGCTAATTTTTTGAGATAGGAATTTTGGGTTTTCATGAGCTGTATGCCAAAATCATCAGTATTAAAACAATAAAAGACCTGAAATATTTCAGTTGGTGTGCAATGAGTCTAATATATATGAAAGTTTAATTTTTATCATTACATTATGGAAAATAATGAACTTTATCACAATATGCTAATTTTTTTAGAATGACATATACATATATATATATATATACATATATATATATATATATATATATATATATATATATATATATATATACATATATATATATACATATATATATATATATATATATATATATATATATATATATATATACACACATACTTATATTCTTATATTATACAATAATATAACCTACACGTAAAGAATATCAGCTGATATATCAGTATCTGTCTTTACTTTAATATTGGCATCGGCCCCCAAAAAACCCTTATCATTCGGGCTCTAATTCAAAGATCGTCCAATCCTCATCAATGCTTTATTAACACATTGAAACACATTTCAGGATTAATATTAAGAAATATGCACTGTGCACAAGCAGCACTCCATATAAAGTTTAATTATAATTGTTGTATCAGTAAGTCTCGAGCGATGTGACACTGAATATGTTAACAGGTTTGAAATATACTTAGTCTTAAATGAATGCATTACTTGTTTTACTAGGGTGATGCATTCATACGTTTCTAACGATAAAGGCTGAAGTGTTTTGTTTGTTTTTTGCAGAATAACCAAAAGCTAAATGAAGAGTGTGATTAGTGCTTCAGCGGAGCTGTTGAATCACGTCAGTGTGAGTGTTTGCTGGAGAACACTTCAGATCACTCTCGCTCTCGCTGACGATCAGCAAACAGCAGCGAGTGTTAATGTGGCGAGCAGCTCTGCACTAAAGGCGTCAAATAATGCAGCGATGCGCTCCTCTCTGGAGCTGTGAAGAATCAGGAAGGGTGACAGGTTCCTCAGGAGCTGACGAAACATGGAGCTCGTGCTTCATGCATATTCATGAATTACTCAGTCCTATATATGTGCCATCAGAGCGCCGCTCTATTTTCATCATCCGAGGAGAACTAAATGTCTCTTTCACAAAAGTGCGGTGTGGGTGTGTGTGTCTCTGTGTGTGTGCGTGAGTGTGTGTGTGTGAGTGTGTGTGTCTCTCTGTGTGTGTGTGTACTTGTTTTTCTATTCTGGTGGGGACTTAAACCTGAATACACACAGACTCATGGGGACTCGTGTCACGGTGGGGACCTAAATTGAGGGGTAAACTAGCTAATAAATTACACAGAATGAAGTTTCTTGAAAATCTAAAAATGCAGAAAGTTTCCTGTGAGGGTTAGGGTTAGGGGTAGGGTTGGTGAAGGGCGATAGAAAATACGGTCTGTACAGTATAAAAACCATTACACCTATGGAGAGTCCCCACAAGGATAGCTGACCAGACAAGTGTGTGTGTGTGAGTGTGTGTGTGTGAGTGTGAGTGTGTGTGAGTGTGTGTGTGAGCTCACGAGTAAACATCGTTATCCACCACGATTCCCTCCGTCAGGTTCGGCCAGGTGGTTGCCAGATGAAGTTCGCTGAAAGAGCGGAGAGAGAGAGATATAACTGAGACTATATCTGACTATATCTGAGAAGATGATTCATGTGTGTTTTTGTGAGCTGAACGAGACTCTTTAATCACTACAGTTGCACTATTTTAAGATCAAGTGGTAACTAGTCTTACTTTCCAGATTAGGGTTAGACCAACTGACAAATTTAAGACCAGTCTTGAAGGGAAAAAGACTATTTTAAGACTAGTCTAAGCAGTTACACAATCAGCCCCTGATTTCTGTCAGAAACTGCTCAAACTGCAGCTTTCATCGAGTCTAAATTCAGGTCAGACGATCGGTCAGAAGTTATTAAAGTGTGCATCTGTAGAGCTTCAGACAGGAAGTGATGTCATAGTGATGTCAGCGCCACCTACTGGACAGCAGGCAGATATTTCTATAAGGCAGGATCTCACAGTAATGATTCACTACTGTAACCTGACCTTTACTGGAATGCTATAATAATACACACTGAGCTCCATACATACAGTTTTCGGACACAGGCACAATTTTTTTTATTTTAGCTGCTGACTATAACATATTCAAGTTATTTTAGCATAATCAAGATCCTTTAATAGTTTTTATTAATATTCTGTTATATTATTAAAGTTTCATTTGAATTTTCATTAAAGCTTATTAATTTTGTTGTGCCTTTTTTCTGTCAGATTTAGTGGTTTCATATTTTTGTATATGTCAATACAGTTTTTATTAATTTTTATTTGACTTATTTTAGTAGATGGAGATAAAGTTTATTTTACTTCAGGTAAATGTGATTTCTGAGGATTAATTGCCGGCGTGACCTTCACCTGATGGGATCTTCACACGCTCCGAAGGGAAGTTTTCCGAACTCCACGCCGCCCACCTCTCCAGCGAGGAGCGCATCGAAGTCTGAAACAACACAGCCTTCCTGTCATATTAACTCTGACTTTCATTCATGATAAAAGTAATATAGAAGTTAATCAACTCAGGATATACGTGGAATATTATGATCTGCCTGTGTCAACAGCTTCTTAATACAGAGGTAAACAGTCAGAGCGGAGAATGTGCTGAGGAGCCAGATATTGACAGAGATGTTCTGATCCGCACACACAGAGAGATATTCACTAGTGTATCAAATAAAACCTGCACACTCGCTGCGAAACAGGTCAGATCACCACAGAAACACAGTAATAATGCGATGAATGGCAGGACATAAAGAGGAAACGGGAAACAGCCGGCACAGTGACTCCGAAACAGATTTGGGACACTGGAGCACAAAACCAGTGATAGGGGTCAATTTCTCGAAATTAAGCTCTTTAAACAATCTGAAAGCTGAACAAATAAGTCCATGTTCGGAGGACGATATTTGTCTGAGATACAACTATTTGAAAATCTGGAATCTGAGGGAGCAAAACAAATCTAAATATTGAGAAAATCATCTTTAAAGTTGTTCAAATGAAGTTCTTAGCAATGCATATTACTAATCAAACATTAAGTTCTGATACATTTACAAAGAAGCTTCATGGAATATGATCTTTACTTAATATCCTAATGATTTTTGGCATAGAAGAGAAATTAATAATTTCGACCCATACAGTGTATTGTTGTCTATTGCTACACACATATCTGTGTTACTAATGACTGCAGGCTGAGACTTTGAGACCTTCTCAAGACCAGACAAAGGAAATAAACTGGAGGAAACACGATACATTCATGATCTCTAATGTGTAAGTCTGAGTGTCTTACGTTTGAGATGAGTCTAACTTGCATAGAAACATTTTAAAACAACTTCCAAAAGATATTTTTAAAAACTTCCAAAATTACCTTTATTAATTTTACCAAAAAAAAGTGCTATAGCTTCCAGTGGGCTTCCAGCCCACCTCAGCAGAGCCATGCCAAGCCGAACTGAGGCAGTAATTAAAGTAAAAGGAGCTCCTACCAAGTATTGATTACATGTACAGTACATGAACATACTTACCAGAAGACCAAGAATTCACTAAAAAAGTGGTATTATTTTATTATGTCTCATGAATTTGTTGAGATAGTGAATTGTTGTTAAATGTGAGCCGAAATCATCACAATTTTACACTGAAGCTGGCAGGCAGCTAAGGCATTTCCCAACCAGGCGCTGAGTGGTCCTAATCACAACACACACTGGCCCAGCTAACCAATCACAGCACATTTTGTATTTCAGAAGGCCGGCCTTCATTTTATACAGGAACTATTCGAGCCTTTCATGGCAGACTGGGGAGAGAGCTGTTGTAATATTATAAAATATGTGAAAAATAATGTTTTTTTTTTAACAACATCGTATGAGAGCCTGTTCTAGTACACCCCCAATAACCCCTAAAAGAGCTCATTAAGACACCTTTAACATGCATAACATTTCTATAATTATTTTCTTCTATTTTATATTATATATATAATTATCTCCTGAGGCTCATGTGAGTGTTGGTCCGAGGGTCAGGAGAGAGTGAGGCACAAGGCTCAGGAGATAGTGATAGACAGAGGCTCAGGTGATGGACGAGGCTCAGGCGGGTGATGGACCGAGGCTAAAGAGATTGACGGACCGAGGCTCAAGAGAGTGACGGACCGAGGCCCAAGAGAGTGATGGACCGAGGCCCAAGAGAGTGATGGACCGAGGCCCAAGAGAGTGATGGACCGAGGCTCAGGTGAGTGATGGACCGAGGCCCAAGAAAGTGATGGACCGAGGCTCAGGCAGGTGATGGACCGAGGCTCAAGAGGCTCAGGCGGGTGATGGACCGAGGCTGAGGCGGGTGATGGACCGAGGCCCAGGCGGTTGATGGACCGAGGCTCAAGAGAGTGATGGACCGAGGCCCAAGGGAGTGATGGGCCGAGGCTCAGGCGGGTGATGGACCGAGGCTGAGGCGAGTGATGGACCGAGGCCCAGGCAGTTGATGGACCGAGGCCCAAGGGAGTGATGGGCTGAGGCTCAGGCGAGTTATGGACCAAGGCTCAGCCATGTGATGGACCGAGGCTCAGGCATGTGATGGACCGAGGCTCAAGAAAGTGATGGACCGAGGCTGAGGCGAGTGATGGACCGAGGCCCAGGCGGTTGATGGACCGAGGCTCAAGAGAGTGATGGACCGAGGCCCAAGGGAGTGATGGGCCGAGGCCCAAGGGAGTGATGGGCCGAGGCTCAGGCGAGTTATGGACCGAGGCTCAGGCATGTGATGGACCGAGGCTGAGGCGAGTGATGGGCCGAGGCTGATGCGAGTGATGGGCCGAGGCTGAGGCGGGTGATGGACCGAGGCTCAGGCGGGTGATGGACCGAGGCTGAGGTGGGTGATGGACCGAGGCTGAGGCGGGTGATGGACCGGGGCTGAGGCGGGTGATGGACCGGGGCTGAGGCGGGTGATGGACCGGGGCTGAGGCGGGTGATGGACCGAGGCTGAGGCGGGTGATGGACCGGGGCTGAGGCGGGTGATGGACCGGGGCTGAGGCGGGTGATGGACCGGGGCTGAGGCGGGTGATGGACCGGGGCTGAGGCGGGTGATGGACCGAGGCCCAGGCGGTTGATGGACCGAGGCTCAAGAGAGTGATGGACCGAGGCCCAAGGGAGTGATGGGCCGAGGCTCAGGCGAGTTATGGACCGAGGCTCAGGCGGGTGATGGACCGAGTCTGAGGCGAGTGATGGACCGAGGCCCAGGCGGTTGATGGACCGAGGCTCAAGAGAGTGATGGACCGAGGCCCAAGGGAGTGATGGGCTGAGGCTCAGGCGAGTAATGGACCAAGGCTCAGCCATGTGATGGACCGAGGCTGAGGCGAGTGATGGACCGAGGCCCAGGCGGTTGATGGACCGAGGCTCAAGAGAGTGATGGACCGAGGCCCAAGGGAGTGATGGGCCGAGGCTCAGGCGAGTTATGGACCGAGGCTCAGGCATGTGATGGACCGAGGCTCAAGAGAGTGATGGACCGAGGCTGAGGCGAGTGATGGGCCGAGGCTGATGCGAGTGATGGGCCGAGGCTGAGGCGGGTGATGGGCCGAGGCTGAGGCGGGTGATGGACCGAGGCTCAGGCGGGTGATGGACCGAGGCTGAGGCGGGTGATGGACCGAGGCTGAGGCGGGTGATGGACCGGGGCTGAGGCGGGTGATGGACCGGGGCTGAGGCGGGTGATGGACCGAGTCTCAGGTGTGTGATGGATAGAGGCTCAAGAGATTGAAGAGAGAGATGGACCGCGGCTCAAGAGAGAGATGGACCGAGGCTCAGGCCGGTGAATGAACCGAGGCTCAGGCGGGTGATGGACTGAGGCTCAAGAGAGAGATGGACCGAAGCTCAAGAGAGAGATGCACCGAGGCTCAGGTAAGGGAAACAGGTGAGTGATGGACTGAGGATCAGGTAAAGGAAACTAAGGATCTGGTGAGTAATGGACAGAGGCTGAGAATTATATTGAGGACAGACGCACCTGGAGGCTGCTGTGGCCATGAGCACTGCTGGCCGTCCTGCAGGACGAAGGTGAAGCGGATGGAGATGCTGATGGGTGGCAGTGGTGTCAGTGGGCAGCCCTGTCAACACAACACAACATAAGACACACATTATGCACTTATCATCACTTATTAATATACATTTCACCAGAAAAAAAAACTAACAACAACTTCCCAAATGCAGCTTTCTGTGATAAATTATTATAGATATTCAATATCAAATAAACCTGTAAATGCTTTTGAGTTTTAATTACCAAGTAATTGGTTTATACAGTCAAAAGGAAATCCTCAACATTTCACAGATTATATTAATTACAGTTTAGAAAATGGTAATAAAATATGACAAGAGCTCAAAGTTAAACGGTTTCAGAAAAATTATTCTTGATAATGTCAGATACCTTTTATAGAAAAGTATACTATAATGTTTTATCAAAAGAAATAATATAACTTGTTTTATTTTCTAAAAAGATTTTATAAAATATTTATTAGGATCAGAAGTATGAAGTTGGGCAAGCCATGTAATGCCAGAGTAAAGTAATGCCACGTCTTACACATCAGTGTTCAGATCATCTTATCTCCTGACTGAACATAACAGCAATATTTCCATTCCCTGAATGAAAGCGTTTCATATTCCTAGCTTACCTGCTGCACGGGTGACTTCATCTGTCATGAGCTTATGAATAATACAATTATGAATATACATTTAGTTATTTTTCTATTATTGAACTTTAAATCAGGGGTTGAGGCATCAAAAGTAATTAAATCACAAGCTGTTTTATGGACAGGAACTGTAACATTATAATGAAAATCTCAACACTGCACACGAGCCGCATGTTCTCTTGGAGACGGACTGCGAGCAGAGACTCACGATCTTGTTCTTGAAGATGTCCAGCAGCCCCGACAGGTGTGTGTACTGACCAGGAGCCTTACGCAGGTGCACCATCTCGAAGTCTGTGCGGACCCCGGGCCCCTGACACTCACCCGCATACACCTTCCTCCACTTCTGCTGGATCTGCACCAGCAGCGGCACCTGACTGAACACACACACACACACAGAGAGAGAGAGAGAGAGAGAGACTTAGAGACACACACACACACAGAGAGAGAGAGAGAGAGAGACTCAGAGACACACACACACACACACACAGAGAGAGAGAGAGACTCAGAGACACACACACACACAGAGAGAGAGAGACTCAGAGACACACACACACACAGAGAGAGAGAGAGAGAGAGAGAGAGAGAGAGAGACTCAGAGACACACACACACACAGAGAGAGAGAGAGAGAGAGAGACTCAGAGACACACACACACACACAGAGAGAGAGAGAGAGAGACAGAGACTCAGAGACACACACACACACACACAGAGAGAGAGAGAGAGAGAGAGAGACTCAGAGACACACACACACACACACACAGACAGACAGAGACACACACAGAGAGAGAGAGAGAGAGAGAGAGAGAGAGACTCAGAGACACACACACACACACCGAGAGAGAGAGAGAGACTCAGAGACACACACACACACACAGAGAGAGAGAGAGAGAGAGAGAGAGAGAGAGACTCAGAGACACACACACACACACACAGAGAGAGAGAGAGAGAGAGAGACTCAGAGACACACACACACACACACACACACAGACAGACAGAGACACACACACACAGAGAGAGAGAGAGAGAGAGAGAGACTCAACAACACACACACACACACACACACACGGCTCAACAGCGCCCCCAGGTGCACTGAATCTACAGCACACAGCTTCTAGAAGGAGATCTCATTTATAAAGTAAGTCCTAGTTTTCATCTGATCACACAGAGTCAGAGCATCTCTCAGAAACATAACTCATATCACCGTATGAATAATTACAGCAGCCATCGACCGCAGTGATTCTCCACAGCAACTAACACTCTTTAAACATACAACTTTAGAAAGTTATACTAACAAATGTACAAAGAGTGCTCAGGAGTCAGACTGTAGTTAGTGTGACCTGAACTTTTCAAACCGAGTCATCTGAACAAACGAGTTTACTGAGAAAAACTGCACAAGTTCCCAGCATGCACTGCAGTTTTAAAATATTTGATGTTAATTACTATTAAAATATTTACTTTATTTCACATTTCCCTGTCTTAATCTATAGAGTCCGTCCGTCTCCTGTGGATCAGAGCTCATCGACTGATTGATCATCTGTACGAGAGAGAATCATCTGCATCTCACTGCAGCTCCTGGATCTGACACGTCACACTAATACTACACATATTCTGGAGTAATCTCTGAAAATAAAGAATAAATAAATATATTAGAATTGCTAAATGTTATAAATCTGACTCAACAGACGGACTTTTGTTGATTAGCTGAACTGAAGTGTTTGAGTTGTGGGACACAGCTTTTAAACAGATGCTGACGGAGGAATAAACACCCATCTCTCCCATCAGTGAAGCAGCAGTTTTCAGTGTGACTGACTGCTGTGATGTCCCATGATCCTCCAGAGGTGTGTGTGTGTGTGCGGTCACTCACCAGCCCGTGTTGGCCAGAGCGATGGACACGGAGCTCAGCAGCAGGTTACACTTGGACTCGCTGACCACAGCTTCACAGTGGGCTCCAGGAGCAATCACCAGGAACTCACGCAGACCGAACCTGCGGCCCAACACACACACGTACATCACTCTACTTTATTATCTTTATTATCTGTACTGCATCGTCTCTCTGAGCAACACTGTGTTCCTCTCAATGGCATTATAAATACAGATCCTTCACCAAGCAAACTCTTACAGGGCTGTGGCCATAAATCAATACAGAACTGATTCTCAGCGCATGGTGACTCTCTCTGGAATGGATTCTGAGCTTCTATTTTAACAGCAGATTGTGTTCTCCTCTAGTGTTTATGCACACACTCAGACACTGATGAAGAAGAGCTGAAGAGCACGTGTGTGTCCAGCTGAGTCGACTCAGAATGACTCCAGATCAATGTAAACACAGCCCACACAGAAAACTGTATGAAGGATTATTTTAGGAATCAGGATCTGGAGACGAGAACATCTGTTCCTAAAGCGTGCAGTGTTCAGAGTGGTCTGTGGATCGAGCTCCTCTCACCATCTGACGAGGCAGTGAGCTCGCGGGGGGAAGTCATTGTTCATACACAGCAGGTCCTGCATGGCCAGCGGATACGCATCTGAAAACAAAGACAGCGCTCAGGTACACACAGAAGAGGTCAAAGGTCAGCGGAGCAGGTCAGAGGTCATGCGTACCTTCCTCTGGCTCGTCCCTGCTCTCGTTCTCAGTGGACTCCTGCTTCAGACAGTGATGAGTGATGGAGAACCTGAAGTCAGCGAAGTTGATCTCCTGCGTGTGTTCCTCCCACGAGCCGCTGGTCAGTTCTCCCTGACCACACAACACAGATCTTATTAGATTGATCAAGATGATCACAATCTGGGTTCTCACAGACCGGGCCTAAACCTAGTCTCAGCCTGAAGTCACTTCAGTGTCCTAACTGAACTCTGACCTAACCCGTTCTCTGAAACCAGGCCTTGAATTACTAACTAGAAACCTAACACTGAATTACAACTATAACAACTGAAAACAATTCAAATAGTACTGTTTATTAATAATAGAATAAAAATTATATATTATAATATATAAACATTATTACAAAAAAAACTGAAAAAGTTAAAGCAAAAAATATAAAAGTTACAAATAACTCCCAATTAGAAATATCAATAAAAACTTTTTTTTATTTTTTTATTACTTTTAACTTTATATATATATATATATATATATATATATATTTTTTTTTTTTTTTTGCTTTCATTCAGGGCTGCACAACTATGACAAAAAACATAATTGTGGATAATTCCCTTGAAATTGCTTTTGTGATTATTAATTATGATGATCCCATGTTACACTGAATGATGTTTATACCATTGTTTGATCCAACTGCATGCTGTATTTTAATGAAAACACTCTTTAGTGCTCTTCTATAGTATTAAACCTCAAATGTCAACTTTACATCGGACTGATTTCTTCTTTAAAATTATTATTTTTTAAAATATGTATGGTATTATAATGTTATACTAAAACTAAAATTAAAATAATGTGAAAACCCTTAAGATAACATGTAGAAAGAAAAACAAGAACGCATGTTAAGCACTCAGAATAACATCTGAATGATTGATTGATGCTTTGAACGATTACGTTATTGTGGCATGCATAACTGTAATCGCCATTATAAATCAGATTAATTGTGCAGCCCTACATTCTGACTTTAGTTGAGTGAAATACGCTGAATGCATCACGCGTCATCGGTGGCATCATGGGTAATGTAGTTCAGAACTGACCTTCTCCAGTGGTTTCCCGACACCAGAGCCAATCAGCTTCCAGTCATTGAGCACCTCCTCGACCCGAGATATAAATCTACAGACACATAAACTTATGAATATATGACTCCGCTGCCTCACACACTCGAGAACTAACCCTGTCAGATAAACACACATGATCTAAACCTGTCAGATGAACACACACGAAGAAGAGACAAGTTATATCTTATATAGTTTACATCACATCAGGGAATTGATAAAGGATTAGACTGAAATTAATCAATAAGTCATGTTAGATATGACGTGTTTTCATCATCTGTCTCTGAACGGGAGGTTAATTGATGTGGCTGTTCATATTCATGTTGAGAACATCAGAAAACCAACAGATAGATGTCTGTGTTTGTGAACAAACAGCTGCTCGTTTCGCTTAGAAACATCTGTATCTGAATCCCAGCTGCTCCAGCGCGCGCACACACACACACACACACACACACTAATAACCCATCCCTGAAGATCAGAGGGTTTGAGGAGGCTGTGTGTGTGTGTGTGTCTGTGTGTGTGTGTGTGTGTGTGTGTGTGTGTGTGTGTGTGTACCTCTCCCATTCTGACGCGGTGGTGAAGTCCGTGATCTCGAACACCTCCGACTCGGGCTGAAACACACTCCAGTCATTAATAACACACGCTAATCAAAGCACAAACCTCTCATATAACTGTGAGTATTTATATAACACATGACACTGACGGAGAATACAGATAAAAATGATTTGCATTTAGATGGAAACAAACTCACATCACTGTCCGCCGCCATCTTGGCTCTCTGTTTATTTCTTTCCAGGTGCATTGTGGGAAATGAGTACCTACGTGATGTGCTGCGTCTTTGAAGAGCTGAAATAAAATAAATAAAGATCTGAAATTAACAAAGTGTGTAATAAAAAACAATCAAACAAATAAATGGTATATATATATATATATATATATATATATATATATATATATATATATATATATATATATATATATATATATATATATATGAATCCAACTAATGTATTAAAATAATATATAACTTCCGTCTTCATGATAAATATTGTTTTGCTTATATTTATGCTTTTATAACTCTCCTATTTATTATATGCATTGCTTTCTTTTGTTTATGTAAAACAAATATTTTAAAACATTTAGGTTTGGGATTTATATATAACATTAAGAATAGTTCCTGGCCAAAGCTACATTAAAGTATACCCATGTTTTACTTTATATAATAACGTTTATTCGCTTTGTACGGCTATGAGAATACATTTATAACACTGTTCATGCTGCGCCTGTGTTTACGATTAAACTACATTTACCAGAGTTCCTCGCATCGCTCGAACTGCTTCCGTGTTCCGCGCGCAGCTTCCGGCAGCTGTGAGTTGAACAACAGTAGTGCGACAGCAGAGCTTCATCCTCCTCATCTTCATCTTCATCATGCGCTGGTTCGAGGGTTCGATCCCGGCGGCCATCGCGGCAGCTAAAGAGCGCAGATGTGTGTTTGTGGTGGTGATCACAGGTACATCAGCGTCACACTGTAGTGTGTGTGTGTTGACACTCTCTCTCTCTCTCTCTCTCTGTGTGTGTGTGTGTGTGTGTGTGTGTGTGTGTGTGTGTGTTGACTCTCTCTCTCTCTCTCTGTGTGTGTGTGTGTGTGTGTGTGTGTTGACTCTCTCTCTCTCTCTCTCTCTCTCTCTCTCTCTCTCTCTCTCTGTATGTGTGTGTGTGTGTGTGTTTGTGTTTGTGTGTTGACACTCTCTCTCTCTCTGTGTGTGTGTGTGTGTGTGTGTGTGTGTGTGTGTGTGTGTGCTGACTCTCTCTCCCTCTCTCTCCCTCTCTCTCTCTCTGTGTGTGTGTGTGTGTGTGTGTGTGTGTGTGTGTTGACACTCTCTCTCTCTCTCTCTCTGTATGTGTGTGTGTGTGTTGACACTCTCTCTCTCTCCCTCTCTCTCTCTCTCTCTCTCTCTCTCTCTCTCTCTCTCTCTCTGTATGTGTGTGTGTGTGTGTGTGTTGACACTCTCTCTCTCTCTCTCTCTCTCTCTCTCTCTATAGGGAGTGATGATCAGTCCACTCAGCTGATGTCCAGTTGGGAGGCGGACAGTGTGTGTGAAGCGGCTCAGGACTGCTGTGTGGCCATTCGAGTGGACGCTGAGAGGTGAGACGCGAGTGATCCTGCACCAGTCTTGCTGATTTCATTGATTTCTTTGACTGATTTGTCTGTCTCTCTTGTTCCTGCAGTGAAACATGTGTCCAGTTCTCACAGATCTGTATCCTTTCCTGCTGTTCTGAGACCGACTGATGGAGTGTGATGTTTTGTTTTTAGAAGGTGTTGGAGACACACAAATAATAAACTCGCCACACACACTCATATCAATCCATCTATCTCATCTATACTGAGTGACACGCTGCACACTTTACATAAAACAGGTGTTTCTAATATTTTAAACGCAACACACCCCAGACGTGATCATCCTCACATGAGCATCCTAAAATACAAAAGGAGACTTTATATGTTAATGAATAAAATCCAATTACAATAGAAGATATTTTGTAGAATGTTTGTTCCCGAACAGTTCCTGGTCTCCACTGACTTCTGTAGTTAATATTACTCTGGCAGTGAATGTGGACCAGCGGCTCTTTGCTTTCTCACATTCTTCAGCTTCTTTTCTTTTGTGTTGAACCAAAAAAATAAGTTCATTCAGGTTTAGAAGAACTTCTACGTGACCAGGATGCTCTTGTGTGACTAACAGAAAATAAACGAAACCTCACAACAGCTTTAGACTCCGGTTGTAGGCCAGCAGTCTGAGGGCTTCTGCAGTAGATGTGTCTGGTTTATTCTGCTAACAGCACAGGGTTTCACTGCAGATCAGACTGTATCTTTAACTCCGAGCTGATGCAGATCCCGTGGTGTGTATCCCGTCCAGCTTCTTCATCGGAGAGAACGGCGTTCCTCTGGAGGTGATCGCAGGCAGTGTGACAGAGGACGAGCTCCAGCGCAGGATCAGCAGAGTCACACAGGTGAACACAAACACACTCGTTACACACACGAGCACTAACTCACTCATTACACACACAAGCACTAACGCACTCATTACACACACGAGCACTAACACACTCGTTACACACACGAGCACTAACTCACTCGTTACACACACGAGCACTAACTCACTCGTTACACACACGAGCACTAACACACTCGTTACACACACGAGCACTAACTCACTCGTTACACACACGAGCACTAACTCACTCGTTACACACACGAGCACTAACGCACTCGTTACACACACGAGCACTAACACACTCGTTACACACACGAGCACTAACGCACTCGTTACACACACGAGCACTAACGCACTCGTTACACACACGAGCACTAACGCACTCGTTACACACACGAGCACTAACTCACTCGTTACACACACGAGCACTAACTCACTCGTTACACACACGAGCACTAACGCACTCGTTACACACACGAGCACTAACTCACTCGTTACACACACGAGCACTAACTCACTCGTTACACACACGAGCACTAACTCACTCGTTACACACACAAGCACTAACGCACTCGTTACACACACAAGCACTAACGCACTCGTCACACACACAAGCACTAACGCACTCGTTACACACACAAGCACTAACGCACTCGTTACACACACAAGCACTAACGCACTCGTGACACACACAAGCACTAACGCACTCGTTACACACACAAGCACTAACGCACTCGTTACACACACAAGCACTAACGCACTCGTTACACACACGAGCACTAACGCACTCGTTACACACACGAGCACTAACTCACTCGTTACACACACGAGCACTAACTCACTCGTGACACACACAAGCACTAACACACTCGTTACACACAAGCACTAACTCACTCGTTACACACACAAGCACTAACGCACTCGTTACACACACCAGCACTAACACACTCGTGACACACACAAGCACTAACACACTCGTTACACACAAGCACTAACTCACTCGTTACACACACAAGCACTAACGCACTCGTTACACACACGAGCACTAACTCACTCGTTACACACACGAGCACTAACTCACTTGTTACACACACAAGCACTAACGCACTCATTACACACAAGCACTAACGCACTCGTTACACACACAAGCACTAACGCACTCGTTACACACACAAGCACTAACGCACTCGTTACACACACAAGCACTAACACACTTGTAACACACACGAGCACTAACGCACTCGTTACACACACGAGCACTAACTCACTCGTTACACACACGAGCACTAACTCACTTGTTACACACACCAGCACTAACACACTCGTTACACACACAAGCACTAACGCACTCATTACACACAAGCACTAACGCACTCGTTACACACACCAGCACTAACACACTCGTTACACACACAAGCACTAACGCACTCGTTACACACACAAGCACTAACGCACTCGTGACACACACAAGCACTAATGCACTCGTTACACACACAAGCACTAACGCACTCGTTACACACACAAGCACTAACGCACTCGTTACACACACAAGCACTAACGCACTCGTTACACACACAAGCACTAACACACTTGTAACACACACAAGCACTAACGCACTCGTTACACACACAAGCACTAACACACTTGTAACACACACAAGCACTAACGCACTCGTTACACACACAAGCACTAACACACTTGTAACACACACAAGCACTAACTCACTTGTTACACACACCAGCACTAACACACTTGTAACACACACAAGCACTAACGCACTCGTTACACACACAAGCACTAACACACTTGTAACACACACAAGCACTAACGCACTCGTTACACACACAAGCACTAACACACTTGTAACACACACAAGCACTAACGCACTCGTTACACACACAAGCACTAACACACTCGTCACACACACAAGCACTAACTCACTTGTTACACACACCAGCACTAACACACTCGTTACACACACAAGCACTAACACACTCGTGACACACACCAGCACTAACGCACTCATTACACACATGCTCCCGTTACACACGCGGGCACAGACACACTCGTCACACACATGCTCCCGTTACACACGCGGGCACAGACACACTCGTTACTCATGCGTTACACTCACACCGTTACACAACTGCATTATTTGTGACTGGATTGGACAAATGTCCAGTGAACATTGTTTGTTTGTAATTTCATCTGTTGGTGTAACCTCATAAATAATCCTTGAATCTGGGAAAGGCGCTATATAAATAAACATTTATTATTATTATTTGCTAATGCTGTCACTCATTTTAATGTGCATATAATATACAGACTATTTAGATCTCTAAGTTTTTTACAAGTTGATCTTTATGCTAATATTCAGCTGGTGGAAGTACAGTAGTTGGAAAGGCTGGAAACACACACACACACACACACACAAACACACTAACAAGCTCTTGTGTCCAGATGCACACGCAGCAGATGAGCGAAGAGCGAGCCAATCAGACGCCCGTCTCGGAGCCGCAGGCTAAAGGTGAGCTGTGATTGGCTGCAGGACAGTTTGCTCACATCTGTTCTTTCAGGAGAGACTGATTTGCATGAAGTTTCATTATTGAAGTGCTCTGTTGATTTAGTTTCAGGAGTCGTTAGCAGCTTAACATTCAAATTAGAGAGATCTGCATGTGTTGAGTTTGGACTGATTCCTCTCTTCCCCAGAATCCCTGTCTGAGCCGATGGAGGAAGACGGAGCGGCAGGTCATGTGACTCCAGGTGAAGACGAGCCTCTGGATACCAAAGTGGAGAGGTGAGCAAACACTGTCTGATGAACATGTGAAGCGACCAATCACAGCTCAGTGTGTGTTCACATGCCCCTGTTGAAACACACGGCCAGTCAAACGTGTTTGAACAGTGAGATTTCGGATGTCTTTTTAAAGGAGTATCTCTGCTCAGAAAGCCTGCATTTATTTGATCCAAAGCACAGCAAGAGCAGGAATACTGTGAAATAGTTTTACTATTTGAATATATTTTAAAATATGATTTATTCCTTTGATTTCAAAGCTGAATTTGAATTTCAAAGAGAATTTAGTCCTTTGTACCGAAAACAACAAGACAAAACTTTTAAGGAAGAACTTCCTGTTTTGCAGTGACTCAAGCTGGAAACTCCAGCAGCTTCTTTAGTGTTTGTGTGTAACGTCAATCAAGAGAGGGTTTACAGTTTTCGTTATGTATTTGTTGTTGTTTTTCTATGAAGGATAACGAAGAAGCTGGAGGAAAGACGCGAGCAGAAGAAGAAAGCAGAAGAAGAGGTACTGTCTGATCATCATGTCCTCTAGAGGATGAGAGATGAGTGTGTGTGTGTGTGTGTGACGTGATTCTGCTCTGGTGTGAACAGAACGAGCTGAAGAAGGAGATGGAGAGGCGTAAGATGGGGAAGGAGGTGCTGGACTTCAAGCGTCAGCAGGAGGAGGAGAAAACCAAGCGTCTTCTGGAGGAGAGGAATCGAGAGAAGGCTGAGGAGCGAGCGGCTCGAGAGCGAGTCAAGCAGCAGATCGCTCTGGTACTCCTCACACACCGAGAGAGCGTTATACTGTAGGGCTGGCAACACAATACTTGTGTTGAGTTTAAAATAAAAACCACATTCGAATGCAGAAACGCTGTGTGCTGGTGTTAGGTGTGTGTCAGGCTGCCTCATCAGCGGAACAGGAGAGGTGAAGATGAGGAGGGGGTCACTGCATTCGACTGCTTGTTCAGTCCGTCCAGTTAAACCCCC